>NC_092809.1:87349524-87567024 GCF_040954645.1 Diabrotica undecimpunctata | reverse complement strand
AATCTTCGCGAACATGGTTATGTCTATGAAATAGAAACATTCGAACATATATTTTTTCAAGAACATTCGTGAACAGAAAAATGACATAAATATGATGTGATTTGGATTAAAAAAGGAGTCAGTCAGTCAGTCAGTCAGTTTTCCAATATAGTCAAGATGATCAGTCGGTCAGTCAGTCAGATTTTCAAGATAGTCAGTCAGAAGGTTCGATCAGATTTTCAATATAGTAAGTTCAGTATAAAAGTCAGTTAGTGCAGTAAGTTCAAGATATAGTCAGTTAATATAGTTCAGTCGTTAAAAAAAAGATACTCAGTTATCAGTGATTCAGTATATTAGATGAAGATTAAGAAACAGAATAAAGAGAATATTATTGAAGATTAAAAATTATGTTAATATATATTGTATATTGTGATTGGAGATATATTTATTGGAATTAATGTATATTGGATTGGAGTTAATATATGGTGATTGAAGATTGGAAGAGAAAAAAAGATTATTAGAAAGAAGAATAAATAGAAAAGAAGAAAGAACAATATTTTACTGATTTATAAATACTATTAAGAAGAAAAATATTCTAAAATGGTGGAAGCTGATAATTAAAACATTGTGGTGTATTTGGCAATTCAAGTTTACAAAAGAAAGATAACCGAGGCTGACAACGAAGACATTGAGTGGTGATTAAAATCTTTTGGAGAACAGTTTCATTTAGGCATTCAGTGACAGAAAGGTACAAAATTTTGTTAATATAATTTAATTAGTGTCATAAGAATTTCAATTTAAAGATAGTTTGTTTTAAATTTACATTGTCTATATAATTTAATTAGTGTCATAAGAATTTCAACTTAAAGATAGTTTGTTTAAAATTTACATTGTCTATGTTAGATATATATGTGTGTTGCATAATAGATATAATAAAGATAATTTCAAAAAGTGCTTACAAACTAATTCTTTGAGAACCGCGATAAAAACCCTATATTTATGTTATATAAAAACACTCATTGCTCATAAAACATCATTCACAAACAAAACATCATTACAATATATATATATATATATATATATATATATATATATATATATATATATTATATATATATATATATTTATATATATATATATATATTTATATTTATATATATATATATATATATATATATATATATATATATATATATATTAATGTGATATTAAAAGTCAGAGGTGCGCCAAGCAATTCATTAGCTAATTAATTAATTAATTAAACTTATTTAAATGATGCAATTATGATTTTATCACACTATTTAATTCTCTTATCTCAGGGTTATATTAGTGCTTCAATATCTATGCTTTGCATATGATAGGTAAGGTCTATTGGAATATCGGAATAATAAACATATATGATACAAAATTATATATTGAAATAAAATTCACACTCAAATATCTTAAACAAAAAATATCTCATACAATGATTATCAAAATTTTGTTCTACGTACGTGAACCTTCAAAAATTAATGTTATATACTATATAAATTAAAATTTCAAATCAAAATTATTGTTCTATATCTCCTGATAAATATTTCTATCTTTTCTGAAGCAATTAAAAGAAAAAAACTTTGTTGATAAAGAAAAACTGACGAATGGTAAAAAAACTATCTCTCTGAAGATGAGTTGTCCAAATCCTTGTTCCTTGTAGCCTACACTATCTATTCTTCGCAGTTACCTAGGTAATCAGCAATCTTACAACAAATTATTGCGAACCTCTCGTCTTCAATGATCTCCTTCAGATGCACGTATCGTTCAAAAGACGCTAGCCTCTTCTCCTCTCGATAAACTGAATCTCTCGTTCCGGCCTGAACAGTGACTCTTGGAATATATAAGTAGAAAAGTATGACTTACAATATTTTACTAGATCAGCTTCCGTCAGGATACACTTAGTCCACGAAAACTCACAAACATTCACGTCTAATGCTTACTATCACTTGGGAACCGCCAAAAAACAACGACTGTTCGCCTTGCACCCTTGGAAAACAACTGATTATCTTTTTTCCTCTAAAATCTAGCTAAACTCTCATTCCTACATAAATATCATACTTTTTTTAATCTCCTCCAATCAGAGTTCGTCACACTTATCCCCATCTACCATTTAGATGACAAACAACAATTTTACCTACAATTATAAATTTCCTAAAAACTATTAACATGCTAATCGGTTTCTACAAATTCTTAAGAACTAACGGAGAAATATAATTTCTAAATTCTACCCTATTGTCTTATTCACTATTCATAATTTATGCATATCTTTAAATTTTTATTACTACAGGTAATCCAAAGATAATGGACTTTCATTTCTTCGAAATATCTTTTATAGTTTATCAGGTGAAATATTTTGAATTATTATATTTTATACTCTGAAATATATTAAGAGCAAACCAATATTATTTTCAATTTTACATAGCATAACAACTCCCCGCCGTTTGATTTGCCGAAAACTCTTTGTTAAAATTTTTTAATGACATAAGTTTTCCAGGATCAAATTATTTCACAATGTTATTAAAATCTACTCATGATACTGATATATGTCGTGAATGTTAAAAATACCCCGTATATTGCCTGTCTCTATGTGCGCTAATTCATAACTATTTACCCCATTTTCCGTATTTACCCTATATGGACCTTCAAATACCGGCATCAATTTAGCACAAATACCATTTTGTAAATTCGACACCCTCTCATTTTGTAAATTCGACACCCTCTGTGCCCTCACTAAGACTGTATCTCCTTTCTGGAATGTGATCGGCCTTCTTCTTCGGTTCCTCTCTTGCCTTTGGAGATATTTCTCTCCACTTCGTCTCAATCTTCTTTGAACCATCTCGATCACTTCTTCGTATTGTCTGGGGGCGGTGTCTTCCCACGGTCTTGTATACAATGTACCTTTCATTATATACAGGGTGGTCCTAAAGTAATTGTACAAACAGAAACCATAGATTCAGCACTTTAAAATATTACGATTTAAGCCAACTTGCTTTAATAAAATGTTGATATTAAGAAAGATACAGGGTGTTAAAGTGGAAATTTAAAATTCTATTTTTCGCTATAACTTTTACGTTTGTAAATATTTTTGGACAAAAATTTATAATTGGACGCTCTTAAGTAGGATAAATTATAATTTTATTCATAAATTTATGTAACTGATAGATGGAGCCACATATGCCACAGGTGTGGCATAGATTTGCGCTTAACTTTTTTGCTCTTAAAGTTACCTCTATTTGTATTAAAAAATATTAATCATACATTATTTTTACAAAGAAAAGGTATACTTGTTAGTAACCTTGTAACTTGTTAGAAATAGTCAATGCCTGTAGATAAGCATAATTCATAGTTTATTCTTATTAAAACAACTCAAAGATGATAATGTAACATTACAAAATTTTTGTTATGGCTGCTAAATGTCTTATTGGAGAAAATATTCTTCATCTTCTTCTTTAGGTGCCGTGTCCGTATTCAGACGCTGGCCGTCATCATGTATACAATTTCCCTTTTCTATCGCTTCTTAAATTTCTATACCTGCTGGCGTTGTATTACTTTTTCCCTATTCTAAATTGCTGAAAAACCAAAATATATGGTTTATGTAAGATGGTACACCACCACATTCTAGAGAGAAGGCGTTGAGAACATAGTTAAATATACCTTTTCTGAACGTTGGATTGGACGTGGCAGTCATATTCCTTTGCAATGTGGTGAGATATTGATATAATTATTTAATTTATAAAAAAACTCAAAATAATACTTATTATTCATTACGTAAATTGTTGTTTACCCATTTTTATTATGACAAATGGAAACTAAAGCACAGGTATGAAATAACACACGTGTCTTGTTTCATAATACTTTTGCTACAAATCTTACCTTAAAGACTCAGCATTTTTACAAAAACATCATCGTTGGCCTAATAACCGATATTGTTATAAATATAGTAAACACACAGGCAATTTAGTTTAGCATAATATTAGTTCGTTAGTTCATAATATTATCATCATTATCATAATAGTCCATTTGTTCGATATGTAATTATAGTTACTCGTAAGCTTATATGAGTGTATATAAGTAACCAATGAATGAGATACATCACAGTTTAATACATTATTTAACCTTTGCGACATAATATACTATAACATTTCGATATGTATCCAAATAAACATATTCGTCCATTATACATTATAGCCACCACGTAGCCCAGAATTTAATCCGCTTGATTTTGGTGTATGGGGCGTATTAAAACAACGTGCCTATAAGAATGCCATAAACATTCGCAACCAAATATGGGAAGAAATAAATACTGCAACAGTTTCTTTAGAACCAATGATGCTATTTAATATGAGATGATTTTTATGGAATATATTGACAAATGAATTAATGAAAATGGTAGACATATCGAACACTTACTTTAACAAAAAGTTTAGTAATTTAGTTTAACTATTTCTTAATTTGGTTTGTAAACAAAATGTTTTGATTATGACTTTAATTTAACATAAAATATAAAATGTTTGATGTAAAATCCTATTATTCTGTTTTTTGTCAAATCCTATTATTAATTATCCTGCTGATATATTTATTTTATTTAATATTTCGTTAACTATTAACTTTAGTTAATGGTATTTTATACCAAAATTTAGATTTATTAATGTTTTTGTCTATTTTTCCTTCGTTGCCTGGGGTAATTGCCTTAACTCAGAAATATGCAGCTGATTTGTAAAATGCGATTATCTCGAAAACTATTGAGTTTAAAAGTTATTAACAGGTATACCTTTTTTTGTTGAAATAATGTATCTTTAATATATTGTATCACAAATACAGGTAACTCAAAGAGCAAAAAAGTTAAGTGCAAATTTATGCCACATATGTGGCATATGTGGCGCCCTCTATCCGCTACATCAAAGTGTGCATCAAATTATAATTTCTCATATTTAAAAGTACCCAGTTGTAAATTTTTATGCATAAATGTTTACAAACATGAAAGTTATAGCCAAAAATAAAATTTTTAATTTGCACTTTAGCACCCTGTATCTTTCTTAATATCAACATTTTATTAAAGCAATTTAGCTTAAATCGTAATATTTTAAAGTGTAGAATCTACTGTTTCTTTTTGTACAATTACTTAAGGACCACCCTGTATAAAGGCGTCTCTTTGGTAACCGTATTTGGTGCACAGTTCAAATACGGTTACGGTCTCAAACACTTTTCTGTCCCAATGTCGATGATGTTCTTCAGCAGCAATTCGTAGAAATTTTGTGACTTCTTGTATAAAACGCTCCGATGGGTGCTCTGTGGATGGCGGATGCTTATAAATTTTGTATTGATGCCTTTCTATCTTAACTCCCCTTTAAAGCGTTCGTTCCTAAAGTATGTCGCATTATCCAATAAAATGTTGTCTGGTCTTCCCACTGTTTCTATAAAATCGTCTATCTTCCGAAGTATTTCAATTCTTTTCGTGGTTCGACATGCGTACAATTTAACATATTTTGAGAAAAAATCCACCATAACTAGTATGTGTTTATTCCTCTGTGTTTTTGGTATCAAATCGCTCAACATATCAATGGCGACAATATCCAGTTTCTTCCGCGCTACAACGTTTTTTGTGACGTTTTCATTTTTGAACCTACTTTTATACTTCTGACATGTCACACAATTTCGAGTCACCTCTTTGGCTATTGTATAGTCCTGTCGACAAATATAGTTCTCCCTGAAGACAAGCCACACCTTCCTGCTTCCAATATGTCCGTTGTCACAGTGTAACTTGAAAAAAACTTCTTTTGCCATCTGCTCCGTGATTACATATAGTTCTTTACAATCAACCCTCTTAAAATATAAGTTATCTTCTTGTTCAGCCCTTTGCTTTTCTCTTTCATCCAACTCTTTCTGATTTTCCCTGATCTGAGCCAAAGAAAACAAGTCTGCTTCTTCTCTTATTATGTTCATGCCGACGTGGAGAGTTTTGTGATCCTCTTTGCGGAATTGTTCATCTCTCGTCAACGCATCTGCCAAGATATTGTCAGTTCCTTTGATATATTTAAATTCAAAATCATACTCTTGAAGTAAAAGAATGCCCCTATAAATTCTATTATTTACCAGCCTATTTTTCATTATGTGTACCAACGCTGCATGGTCTGTTTCAATGGTGAATTTTGCCCCAAGTAGGTAAAAACGTAATTTATTTACAGAAAATAATACACTGGCAAACTCTAATTCAGTGACGCTGTATTTTCTCTCATACGTTTTGGTTACACGGGAGACAAAACAGATTGGCACCTCTATATCGTCTTGGATCTGTGATAACACCCCTGCGAATTTTTTTATGGAAGCATCGGTCCTGAGAATGAAAGGTTGATCATATCTTGGGTATTATACTCTTACAGCTGTGGAAAACGCTCCTTTTAAATTTTTGAAAGCCATTTCTTGTTCAGTTCCCCATTTCCACCTGACATTTTTCTTAAGTAATGCTATTAACGGTATTTCTTTTGTGCTGATGTCTGGTATCAGCTTTTTGAAATAGTTTACCATTCCTAAAAATCCCCGCAAAGTTTTTAAATTGGTTGGCCTAGGGTAGTTATTTATGACTTCGATTCTATCTTCTGCAAGACTAATCCCTTTTGTGTCTAATTTGAATCCTAAATACAGTATTTCTTTTTGGAAAAACTGACACTTTTGAATATTTAATTTTAATCCCGCTTGATCAAGTTCTTCGAGAACAGTATGAATATGTCGTAGATGGCTTGTTAAATCCGGTGAGAAAATTAATAAATCATCTATGTAATGTACAACAAATTCTCCATGCCTATTTAATATTGTTTGTAATGCGCGAACCAAAGCAGCGCATGCACTCTGTAGTTCAAATGGTACCACCCTAAATCGGTACACCACTCCGTCGATAGAAAAAGCGGTATAATTTCGACACTTTTCTGCCAAAGGTATTAACCAAAAACTGTGTTTCAAGTCGATTTTGGAGAAAATGTGTGATCCTGTGATTCGTCCAAATATGGCTTCGATGTTCAAAGGCGCTTCGTATTGAGCGATTGTGTGCGAATTAATGTTTCTTGCATCTAAACATAATTGCAAATCACCACTTGATTTTTTCACGCATACTATCGGGTTGATATATGGAGAGTCACATCTTTTAATCACCTTGTCTTTGATCATATTTTCAATTTCCTGTCCGACGCTTTGCCTGTATTTATACGGGATTGGATATCTTTTCGATTTAAAATTTTCTAAGTTTTTAACTTTAAAGGAATGTTCATAATTTTTAGCCACTCGGCTTTCTTCATTAATAAGATCTCCATAATTTTCTAAAATCTTCTCTATTTCCTTTTCCATGTTTTCTCCACATTTTATTTTTCTTTCATCCTCATTTTGTTCACATGTGTTCACTGTCCATAATATTTCTTCTGGATTCAAAATTCTGGATTCTCGTCCATAATTGCCAGTTCTTCTCTGACCTCATCCTTTATTTCTTCTTCTGTTTTTTCTCTATCTTCAATTTCCATTTGGTATTCCGAGCACCACGTTTCTACTCCTTTTATTTCTCTTATGATAACTTCCTTTTCTTCCGGCTTCCTTTCTGTTTTATCGTCGGTTGCCAACAATTCTTCTGTACCTTCTATTTCCGGTTTTTCTCTTGTCTCCACCTTGTTTTCCTGCTTTCTTTTCGAACTCTTCTTCTTTTTCTTACTTCTCTTTTTCTGTTCTGATTGATTTTTTTCTTGTACTTTCGGTTTATCCTCTACAGTCATATTGTTTTCTTTATGTTTTTAATGTTCATTTATCCTTTCAAAATTTTTTTTTCTATCTGTTTCCTTCTCTTCTTCTGTGTTGTCTGGTTCTGCTCTGATTTCCAGTTTATTTTCCGAAAAATTAATGGTGATATGTTTTTCACTCAATTCATCAATTCCCGCTATCATATCATGATTTAAATCTTCGATAACCACACATTGCATAATATAGAATTGGTCTCCCACTCTGATCCGTACTTCCAAACCTTCGTTTACTGTCGTCAATTTTTTATTGTTTGCACCCACTAAAGCAACCTTAGGAATCTTATACACAAATCTGTCCAATTTTAATTCTTTTACTAGTTTTTTATTGATTAACGATATCTCCGATCCAGAATCAATCAAAATTTTAATCGCTTTATGTTTTATAAGGCATCTAAAAATATTAGATTGGAATTAGAATTTTGTCGTTCGTTTCCCGCCAACTGTATAAACTCTCTCGGGTGACAAAATATACCGGAGAGTTTTTTACTTTTGTTTAGTGGATGCTTTATTGAAAATCCTGTCTGGATTCATTGCATACATCTTCTTCCTCGTTTTCTATTGCTACATGATTCATCTCCCTTCTATTTTGTCGTTGGAAGCTCTGATTATTTCGACCGTCCCTTTGTTCGTTCGTATTCCTATTCTGAGGATTTTGTGCAGCTCTGTTTCTGTTGTGATTTTCATATGTTCTATTTTGTGTGTCATTCCGGTTATCATAATTTTGTTGTCTAGTGTAATTGTGGTATTCTCTTGGCCTATATTCATTTGTTGATCGGGGATGTCGTTTTCTCTGGTCATAATTTGCTTGGTACCTTCTTTCCGGTCCATTGTATTGGTCATGTTGTCTTCTGTTTCTCATTTCTCTTCTTTTCGCTTCTTTTAATTGAAGGAATTGGCACAAACTATCAATATCTTGATAGTTTCTCAAAATCACGTGATCCTCCAACGTTCTCTTCGAAATGTCTGCTTATCATTTCTACCAGTTGTTCGGTAGAGTATTTGTAATCTAGATATTTTGAATTGTTATATATCTGGAAAGCATATCTTTCTTCAGATATTCCCATTTTCTCGTGATATTTTCCATTCTGTAGCTCTTGGTTGATTTCACTTTGTTTATTTTTCCCCCAGAAATAATTGAGAAATTTATTTTCGAAATCTGTCCAATTTTCAAACTCATCTTCTTTGCTTTCATACCATAACGCTGCTTCTTCTTTCATATGGTTTCTAATTGTTTCTTTACAATCGTCAAAATATCTAACATGTTGCAATTTAGTTTTCAAATTTTTAACAAACGGTACTGGGTGTGTTTTTCTAATATCCCCGCCAAATTGTATTTTCGCCTCGCTTGTTCCATGGACGATAACTTCTTTTCTCTCTGCTCCTCTTAGTTCAATTTCTGCAATATGTTTTTCATTTTGCTTTAATCTCCTTTCTACTTCTTTTCTGTCTTCTTGTAGCGCCATTTCAAATTTTTCTTCTAACTGTTCTAATTCCTTTTTCTGGACAGTTTTAATATCTTTCATTTTAGTTTCTATTTCTTCTCTCTGCATCTCTAGTTTCCTCTCTGTTTCTTCTCTGACTTTTTTTAAACAGACTTTTACATCATTTTCATATTTGTCCAAACGTTTTTTCCATTTTCCTATCATTTTCTTCTAATTTTTGTTCATAGTTTTCCAAATGCTGCTCTATATTTCTGTTATTTAGTTCTATTGCTTGCCTTGTTTCCCGTTGGTTTTCTTCCATTGTTTGTTTTGTTTCATCCATTTTTAGTAATGATTCTTTTTGGTTTTTCTCTATTGTTTGTGTCTGTATTTGCATCATTGCTAATAATTTTTCTACCATCCCTGTTTCTTTTCTTTCCTCCATTATTGTAGCATTTCCTTCATTATCCGATCCTTCTTCAACAATTTTTTCTTCTAATCTGTTATCCTCCTTTCTTTCTTGCATTTTGCTTTGACTCCTTGTGGTCGACATGTTGTTTCTTTTTGGTTACTGTTTTTTTTTCGCCAAATGTGAAATTTTACAATACTCTATATGTTGCAGAAAAAAAACAAGAGGAAAACCTTAGAATACAAGAAAGAAAAATACTAAGAGCAATACTGGGACCAATAAAAATAAATGAAAATGAATTTAGACAAAGAACGAACCTTGAGCTACTGGAAGAAATTAAGGAAGATATAGTGTGTAAAATAAAACAACAAAGAGCAAAATGGCTAGGACACGTATGGAGATCAGGATCAACTACGACGATATTCTCAATATTGGAATGGACACCAGCTGGCAAAAGAAGACGTGGAAGACCAAGATCTACATGGTTACAAGAAGTTGTAAATGATCTCAACAAGGCGGGCATACGACAGTGGAAAGGAAAAACCAGAGATAGGACACAATGGAGAAAAATAACTGAGAAAATTAAATAAGGAACATGAGGACTGATCTACCTCAAAACATAGATCTAGAGAGCGTAAGCGGCGTAACCCCTAAAGGGGTGTTTAGCCACATATATATATATATATATATATATATATATATATATATATATATATATATATATATATATATATATATATATATATATATATATATATATATATGTTGCAGAACACGACAAATATTTCTCCCCAAATTTAATAAATTTTCACGACAAATATCAAATATGCAATCAGTAAAATTCAAATAATTCACAATAAATATCAAATGTACGATTGGTAAAGAAAATAAAAATCAAATAATTCAATAGCAGTAAATATCAACTAACTACGATCAATCAATAAATCAATTTTTTTTTCTCTGGATCACCTGTACTTATTCCGGATCTCTTTTCCTACCATCATACGTAAAGCTGCGATATTTTCAAGCCCCACGGTTTGAAGCCAGTTAATGTGATATTAAAAGTCAGAGGTGCGCCAAGCAATTAATTAGCTAATTAATTAATTAATTAAACTTATTTAAATGATGCAATTATGATTTTATCACACTATTTAATTCTCTTATCTCAGGGTTATATTAGTGCTTCAATATCTATGCTTTACATATGATAGGTAAGGTCTATTGGAATACCGGAATAATAAACATATATGATACAAACTTATATATTGAAATAAAATTCACACTCAAATATCTTAAACAAAAAATATCTCATACAATGATTATCAAAATTTTGTTCTACGTACGTGAACCTTCAAAAATTAATGTTATATACTATATAAATTAAAATTTCAAATCAAAATTGTTGTTCTATATCTCCTGATAAATATTTCTATCTTTTCTGAAGCAATTAAAAGAAAAAAACTTTGTTGATAAAGAAAAACTGACGAATGGTAAAAAAAACTATCTCTCTAAAGATGAGTTGTCCAAATCCTTGTTCCTTGTAGCCTACACTATCTATTCTTCGCAGTTCCCTAGGTAATCAGCAATCTTACAATAAATTATTGCGAACCTCTCGTCTTCAATGATCTCCTTCAGATGCACGTATCGTTCAAAAGACGCTAGCCTCTTCTCCTCTCGATAAACTGAATCTCTCGTTCCGGCCTGAACAGTGACTCTTGGAATATATAAGTAGAAAAGTATGACTTACAATATTTTACTGGATCAACTTCCGTCAGGATACACTTAGTCCACGAAAACTCACAAACATTCACGTCTAATGCTTACTATCACTTGGGAACCGCCAAAGAACAACGACTGTTCGCCTTGCACCCTTGGAAAACAACTGATTATCTTTTTTCCCTCTAAAATCTAGCTAAACTCTCATTCCTACATAAATATCCCACTTTTTTTAATCTCCTCCAATCAGAGTTCGTCACACTTATCCCCATCTACCATTTAGATGACAAACAACAATTTTACCTACAATTATAAATTTCCTAAAAACTATTAACATGCTAATCGGTTTCTACAAATTCTTAAGAACTAACGGAGAAATATAATTTCTAAATTCTACCCTATTGTCTTATTCACTGTACAAGTCCATTTGGAAAACCCGGTCGCATTGTTCATTTCACTACGTTCACTCAAATATATTTTACAAAGAAAATAATTTATGCATATCTTTAAATTTTGTTTACTACAGGTAATCCAAAGATAATGGACTTTCATTTCTTCGAAATATCTTTTATAGTTTATCAGTTGAAATATTTTGAATTATTATATTTTATACTTTGAAATATATTAAGAGCAAACCAATATTATTTTCAATTTTACATAGCATAACAATATATATATATATATATATATATATATATATATATATATATATATATATATATATATATATATATATATATATATATATATATATATATATATATATATATCTACGGCATAAAGTGAACTCCGCCCATGTTAAAATTCAGGTTCAAAAGAGCTCCGTGGTCAAGTGGACACCGATATACGGAGCTTACTTGACTATTCCATAATATTGACTCTGTCGATTCGTTAACATGTATAGTTTCATAATTTTTAAAAATTTTGTGGAGCTCATAAGTAGCCCTGTATCATGAATGTATATCGCTTAGTTCACGTGTATATATTATAGGGGTCGTTCAGATCTTTTTCACTGTATATTGGAACCATAAGTATATCGGTCTAAGTAAGCTCCGATAGTTTGGCAACTAGACGATTAAGCCGTATATTTCCAGCCTATGTTCTAAACGGTTCATACGGGCTCCTTATTTTTGTTATCGTTCATACGCATTACAGTATGTAATAGATATGTATACTATCAAATACCTGTTTTTGGTAGGTACGTGCTTTTCTAAAAATAGCTTTATGGATACAACAGGATTTCATTATCAAATTGGATGTATTTTTTCATATGCGCAAATTTCCTAATGTATTTTGTTAACGTCAGTATGTCTTTATACGTTTCGTTTAAGAATCCGATTAATAAGAACTTCTTTTATTTCATCCATTGTTTTACGCTATCTTGTATACAGCTTCTTTATTATTTTATTTCTGGTTTTGTCTGTGTACTATATATAATTCTAGATAGTTTATCTTAGAATAAATATTTAAGTGCTAAGATAGATATTATTGTGTAAAAATTGGTAGTAATGCGCAAAAAAGGGAAGAATGTTTAATTTATCTAACAAGAATATACCACTTCACCAATATTACATATCTCTGAATGTTTTATCTTCTATTTAGGGGTTTAATATAAGTGTCATATTTGCAACGATTTTTAAAAGCAATAGCTTACTGACTGTACTTTATATGTTCAGTTCAAATAATTAAATCTTGTCACTTCAGAAAAGAGCGATTTGAAGGGCAAAGTCATCTAAGAAGGTGGGATCAATCTTGTACCACATTCACACAGGTTAACCGGTGTTTGCAGGCAAGAGCCGTCTTGGAAGATTTTAGGAAGATAGCTACCATAAGGAAATTCCTCTCGAGGGTTAAGATGGCGAGGAGCAGCTTATTCTTTTGCGGATGTTGCGAATCTAGACTTGGTTTCTTTCGTTCTCTAGCTACTTATCTTTGGATTTAGGTGGACTGATAGCTACGATATTCTAGAGCTTATGTATGGATGTGAGTCTTAATATCCGCTGAATTTGGCTGACTAATTTATAGCAAAATCTACGTATTAAGTATGTGTTGGTGTCATCCATACTGGCAAGGTGTATTCGGCAGCAAAAGCGTAGAGTGCAAGCGTCTACGTCTACGTTTTAAGGGTTGAAGGACGTGCTTCCCATTTTTAGCTGAAAAGTTTGAGAAGAATATTATTTTTCTGGTTGTAGTTTACCATTTAGTTTTAAACAAAGTTCTGTGAATGACAAGGTGTGATACAAATTATCTTCAAGATATTTATAGCAAGTCCAGAGTTTAAGAATTTCATGACACTATTTGATGTTCAGATTTGTGAAAGCGTCTCTGTTAGGGACATTGAAGGAGCACACCTGACTCTTTCCGGGGTTTGGCTTAAAATTGATTCATAGTCTATTTTTATTGTACTTTGATAAAATAAAGGCAGATATCGAGCACAGTTTTATTAATTAAATCTTGCCCAAGTACTTTAGCTCAGTAGAGCATCTTCAGGGGCATCTAAAATAAGCCAAGAAACGTTTTTTTTTTAATGAAGAAATTTATTAACTTTGATAAAAACTCGAAGTTAATGGATGATAAAAGTTTTTTGTGATTAACGTTTTAGACTTACTTTGTCATTTTTGGGCTATGCAACAATAATTGCAGAATGTCATAAACACAAAATTAAACATAAAGTTGAACATAACACTACACTAGACAAGGACACACAGTTTAAAATTATTTAAAAAAGTCGGAGCTATTCTGGTCGGCAACAGGAGAGAGAATGGCTCCCGGTATTAACGGAAATGTTAAGGTGACATGTGACATATGACAGCTTGGATGGGCAGTCACAATCATGTAGATCTGATCTAGGCATTTCAAAATTCTATGTAACTACGCATTGACCAAAGGTCCAACTGACACTACTACATCAAATAAACTGATGAAATATGACATATAGAGTATTTTAACTAGATTAATCTAGTTAATTTTCTATAGTAGTGTCAGTTGAACCTTTGGTTAATGCTTAGTTACATAGAATTTTAAAATGTTCAGATCGCATTTACATGATTGTGAGTGCCCATCCAAGGTGTCATATGTCACATGTCACCGTAACATTTCCGTTAATATCGGAAGCCATTCTCTCTCCTGTTGTCGACCAGAATGTATCTTCGACTTTTTTAAATAATTTTAAACTGTTTGTCCTTGTCTAGTGTAGTGTTATGTTTAACTTTATGTTTATGACATTCTGCAATTATTGTTGGATAGCCCAAAATTGACGAAGTAAGTCTAAAACGTTAATCACAAAAAACTTTTATTATCCAATAACTTCGAGTCTTAATCGAGGTTAATCAATTTGTTCCTTTAAAAAAACGTTTCTTGGCTTATTTCAGATACCCCTGAAGATGCTCTAGGGAGCGAAAGTACTTGGGCAAGATTTAATTAATAAAACTGTGCTCGATATCTGCCTTTATTTCATCAAAGTTCATTTATTCGAGCGTTCAACCTTGTATCTATTTTTTTATTGTGTTTAAGATATGATTTAGATTTTTCTCCACTTCAGCAAAAGTTTTTGGTTGTGCAACAGGAGATGTATCGTCTACGTAATAAAAGTCCTAGTATTTACTGGTATGGGTTGTGTAAATGTTCTATTATCGGTAAAATTATATTAAGGATTATGTGCAGAAGTATTTTGTATAGCTGACAAAATAAATATATTGACCGATAGCTTTTGTGGTCGTTGGAGTTTTTGCCAGGTTTGAGCAAGGTAACAACTTTGTCTTTGCTTTGCTTGTCTGCAGAATTTGGATATCAGTAATTGTTGTGTTTTTGGTACAAATTTTATAATAAGCTTTGTGCTCAGATCCTCAGTCAGGAACCGTAATATTGTTCATTATATACGTAGATACTGGATCCAAGCTCAACATAGTTGAAAGGTTCCCTCAGCTGACTGGTTTTGTCCTCTCTCAATTAAGTTTTTCTTTACTTCTTTGCCGGCAGAGATAGTACTTTTACATTTATTATGTGATTTTCAGGGATCAGCTTAATACCAAATACCCTAGGTTTGGCCCTCTATATGTTTCCTGCACTAGAAATACGTCACATTTGTGCTAAGCGCACATGTCTAATAAAGTTCTGAAGCTATTTTCTTGTGGCATTTTAAATTAATTACTATTTAAATGGGAATAAGCCACAATTAAAGGTTAAAATACGTCTCAAAATACAAACTAATGCTTGTATTTTGAGAACGATTTCCGAAGTGGAAATTAAAACGTCAATAAACGTATTTTAACCTTTAATTATGGCTTATTCCCATTTAAATAGTAATTAATGTCTAATAATTTAAGTAAAGTAAAGTGTTTTTATCTCTAGATATGCCCTTAATATTTATAGACATAATTAGAATAGTTGGTCCTAAAAAGGACCGATTTGACAAAAATCATATTGAATGGGTGATTAGCCGATTAATTAATTATTCATTACCCAGGGTACGTCCGATTGCGGTGGTCTTATTATTACTTAAATTTTCGTAAAGGCTTCTCTTTTGAACCCCATAAGAAATGGCTAATCTTTAACTTTTCATTAAAAATTTAAATTTTACATACTGTTACTTTTCGACGATATTTCTAATTAGATATGTATAGTAATCACCGTACTTAATATAGAGTCTCTTTGTGAAAAGTAAGTGAGTTTATCATATCGGTGACAACTCATATATGGATAATAAGGACATAAACGGGTAAAATAAGTGTACAAAATTTCAAATAAATATATCGGCGCTATTGTTCAGGAAATGGGTTTATCCCAGAGATCAAAGGTTACATGTATATTAAGGTTCTGTTTACGTATTTTCATTACTAAAAAAGTATATTTAACATAAAAGCCTTAAGGTATTTTTAGATTCTATGGAAATTAGAATTTAGTAAAATCAGCAAATTAAAAAATACAGCCATAATTCTGAATGACCAACTTGAGACAAAACTGGTATGGAAGAAACACAGAATGCCACTTGGGTGTCTCAGTATACAATGGAGAGAAAACATCCAATCATATCTTAGAAAATTAACATGTCATCGAAGATTCGTGGAAAATCGATCAACTTGGAAAAAAGTTGTAGTTAGCGAAGACCCACCCAGTGTTGTAGCGCTACGTAATGATGACAATAAAGAAAAAAGAGAAACAGTGACAACAAGCAACAAAAATGGACTAATGGAGCACAGCTGCTTCAAAATCTTGATAAGAAATACAAGTACAATAGATGATTGGTGTATTCGAGAAACTTGAGACTTGAGAAAGGCACTCTGCCGAAACAGCTGTAGTGATAAGATACAATTAATTTGGTGTAAGTTTTGAAAACAAAGTTTTTTGTATTTTGTTGTTAAATAAAATGGAATTAACATACGACATTATATACGCTATAATAACTAGACAACTTGTATGATACGGACATATAAGGAGAAAGTTTCATGAAACAATAAACTACCCAATATTCGTTATGAGTGAAATCGATATGAATAAAGAAAATGAGGAAAACTATGGCAAAAGTGAAAAAAAAAATAGTGATTAAAAAATGAAAGAGGTACCTTGTGGACAACATGTGCTTACTTAGGAACGAATTGAGATAAATAATCAGAAGATGACAAAGAACATTTTAAATTGATAAATCTATACAATTTTTAACAATGCATATTTATAGGTCATTTTCAGAGCCAACGTGCTAACTGTATGTAAAATGAAACTTTTTAAGGTTTTTAATGTTTGTATGAAAGATGAAACCGTATGACACATAACCGTGAAATTTATATACCAACCTATAAATCTCTTTTAAAAGAATACTGACACCTACACATTATCACAATACTACATATCATAATACTAAGAAGTTTGTTATTTTAATCTAAGAATAGGCTTGATAATTTACGAGAGATTTAATTTAATGTATTTAAAATTTTACAGGATTTGGTATCGTAATAAGAAGCAAAATTTCACTACAAGGCATGGAAGCGTGTTAAATTTGACTTTAGATATTCTTTTAGATTTTTTAGATATAATATTTCTTCAACACTGAAGTTAGTCCAATCTCTGATATTTCTCTGCCAGATTTTGTCTTTCTTCCGAAGACTTTTCTTCCCTCTACTCTTCCTTGCATGATGACGCGTAGAAGAGAGTATTTATCGTTTCGAACTATGTGGCCCAGATACGATGTCCAGATAGACAATTCGTCTTAACGCTTCTTCGTTTGAGACTTTTACAGTCCAAGGAATTTTAAGAATACGCCTATATAGCCACATTTCGAATGCCTTTAATTTTTTTACAGATTTGGCTTTCAGGGTCCAAGCTTCTACCCCATATAGCAGTTGCGACCATACATAACATCGACGATCTCAATCTAATAACTATACTCAATTTCTTATTTGTAAACATTGACTTTTATCTGTTTAGTCTGTTTAGTCCTATCTTTTTGCTTTATCTGTTAATGATTTCTATAGGAATTTGTAAATCGTCTATATTTTCTGTCATAATTGGGGTTTAGTCTGCAAATTTTATGTTATTAATGATGCTCACTCCATTCCTTACTTCTTTCCCATAGTGTCTCCTAAAATATTAGTTGGGAGTACACATTAAATAATTATGGTGACAACACACATCTCTGGCTGACTCTTTTTTGAATTTCTGCTTGATTTGTCTCACTATCTTTCACCCGCATGACCGCTGTTTGATTTTAGTAGATTTTTTATTAAATTAATATCTTGGTATCTAGGTGTATGTGTTTTAATGCATGTATGGGCTTACCAGGTTGAACTATGTCTAATACTTTTGAAAATCTATATTAGATATGAATACGTTTTCATTATAATCTCTGCATTTTGTAATAGTACCACCATTGCGCACAATTCCTCTTTTGTTCCCAATCCACCTCTAAATCCAAACTATGTGTTGTCCAATTGTTCTTCACATTTTTTATTGACAGACGATTTAATGTTGTTATTAATCGGATGACAGTTATGACTTTTATTAAATTTTGATAATCGTTACAAATCAAGTCTTTTAGTGACATATTATTCTTTTAATTTTTACTTCTCATTTAATGTCTATATTTTGTTAGTTATTTATATATATATATATATATATATATATATATATATATATATATATATATATATATATATATATATATATATATATATATATATATATATATATATATATAAGCGGGGATCCTACAGCTTCTGCCGCTTCCCGCATTTCGATCGCCATCTTTTTCTATCTCTCCAGGTGTCTTCATCAATGGCTCTGTCTTTCATGGTTTCCATAACACCTTGTATCCAAGACTTGGCTGGTCTTCCTCGTTTCCTTCTATTACTTGGATTGTATTCCATAGCTCTTTTTGGCCATCTGTTGTCGTCCATCCTCTGTACGTGTCCATACCATATTAACTGTCTAGTTTCTATTCTTTCAGAAGTTGTATGTACTCTATCTGTTTTTCTTCTAATTTCAGAATTAGGTATACGTTCTACTCTTGATATACGGCAAGCTCTTCTTAGGTAGTCCATTTCAATTTTATTAGTTATTTTTAGAGTAAATATATGATGACTAAAAACGAATTGATCAAGAGTAGTGAATCGATGCCAAGAGCCGCTATTCTATGAAGCTACCCTTCGCGACGCCATCTTGTGGCGCTAGTTCCGAGACGCTCACCTCAGCATTTTACTGTAGAGAGAAAAAAGTAATACAATGCCAGTATAGAAGCTTCGCTTCAAAAATATGCCATAAGCAAAGATATAAAAGTATTCTTGTCTATTATATTATATTATATTGCATACTGTATTATTAACAAAATTTTTCATAATACATTCTGATATACGCTTTCTCTTGCCGCTAACGAACAGAAGTTTTTATTAACTTTTCGGTAATATAATTATATAGGCATTTAGATTTTTAACTTCTTACCATAATGCTAGAGTACAAAAGTAGTTATACTCTACTGTATTTTTTTCATGGGGGTTCTATTTTTTAACTGCGTGATGGATTCTTGTATTTCAGTTCGTACGATTTGCGTTAATTAATTTAATGATATTTCTGGAGTTACAAGTTTATACTCAGTTTCTGTTGTTCCGTTTATTTATCTGAGATATGTTATTCATTCTTCTCTAGGGATGTACTTAATCTCAATCAATTCTTTGATTCGGTTTTTGCCCTCTTTCACCTCTGTTTCAAACCCTCCGGCGGACTTTTAGGTCTTCATTTTATATAAGCATTTTTTTCTTAGCATTTTACTTTTACCTCTTTTAATAAAGTGTGTTTATTTTTCTTTCTCAAAGAGCCTCTTTTATTTTTGTTTTTATGTTGGTATTATAATTTTTCAAATTAATTTAACATTATTCCCACTTGATTCTTTTGTTTCAGTCATTGCTCTAGCCTAAGTTGACATTTTTTCCCTTCAAATCATCAAATTTTCATGGTTTGTTTATATTTCGTTATAGTAAAATTGATATTTTCCACTAAGCCGCAGCAGCCACTAAATGCAGCAGCAGTGTCATCAAACCGAAATAATCCAGTTGTGCATATCGTTTTTGCTAATCGATTTACAAATAAATTTTAACAAGCACATCAAATTGATCATCCTTTTTACTTTCGTATACGATCATACTTATCCAAATTAAATTTTCAATTTCCAAAAACTTATGATACCTCCTGAATCCACAACCCTGCGCCATGGACAATATCTATTCCGGCTATCGACATCAGTCTAACAAACCTAAGAAAATCAGAGATATCATCAACCATCATTAAACAAAAGTTTCATACACTATTAAACAGATATGGCAATACCTACAACGTATACACCGATGCGTCAAAAAATAAAGACAGAGTTGGGGCAGCAATTTATTCGGAAGACATCTCAGTTAGTTTCAAATTGTCGTCAATTACAACCATCTTTTCGGCTGAATTATTCGCAATTCTAAAAGCACTATCGTTAATACAAAACAAAAACCAAGAAAGATGTATAATAATCACAGACTCTCTAAATTCATTATCCTCACTGACTCAATTGTACTGTGACAACCCCCTTCTACTTCTTATTAAAAAAGAACATAAAAACATTTCAATTATGAACATCCAAGTTCATTTTTTGTGAGTGCCTTCTCATGTCAGAATTTAAGGTAACGAAGTTGTAGATAAACTAGCTAAAAACTCACCAACTAACCTGATGTCCGAAGAAAGTAACATATTGGTACAAAACGATTTAAAACCATACTTAAAACAAAAAATAATTCAAAAATGGCAACAAACTTGGAACAACACTCCATCAAGGCTATACGAAGTCAACAAATATCCACATCTTTGGAAACCAAAAATAAAAGACAGAAGAGAGCATGTGATACTTACCCGTCTCCGTATCGGCCATACACGACTTACGTATCGGTTAATCATTTGTGTAAATGTAATACATTACGCTACCCCAAGCGAGACCATTCATCTGCGTTCTTCATCTTACCAATGAATGATACGAAAAATCTTCGGTTCTGTAGATATACGCGGATAAAACAAGTAATGTTTTTATCTAAGGCGATGTCATACAGTTTTGGAGAAATGTCCTCTAATTTAATATGTCGTAAGTGGCATTTAGATTGACAAATACCACCCCCGATACCCGATATCTTTCGTAACCGTTGTTGCTTTTTGCAAAACGGGTACGTTATTACGTACGTTAATAAGTATTACGAATAAAAATAAATAAGCAAGAAGAATATAAGTGATTTATATTTAAACCAAGTGACAGAAAAAAGAATATTATATATACATTTACTTCTAAATTAAAAATTAAATTTTGATATGCCTGACAACGAAAGATACAAAAACACAATTATTTAAAGTTGAAAATAATGATAGCTTGTACAAGCGACAAAGCATTTAAAACAATAAGACCGAACATATTATATGTAATTGTAATAGATATGTTGCCGAGAATCAAGTTACCCTAAGGTACCGAAATATTTCTTCTTTTAGTATCTGCCATAAGTGTATCCATGTGTTTATGTGCATCTAAAATATAGTATATAGGATATTGAATTCCCTACATTTAAAAATCGAAATATTGAAATTAGACAGTAAAAAATTGGAATTTTAAGAATGATTTATAAATTGTTATAATTTAAATTTTACTACTTCATGAAACAAATATTTTATACGTCATAAACTGTAGCAATCGAAACATCGGAACGTATATTTATATAATAAATATTTCAGTGCCAACGCATTTAAAAAAATACTAATAAATAAAAATGAACTCTTGCCTTTTCCAAGTTTATAATAGACACTACATAAGTTTAAAAATAATTAAAGCAATTGATATAAATTTCCACCGTAAAATATTTAACTACATTAACCAAGTACTTGTGAAATTTCTCGATGACTAAATTGATTAATATTTAAATAAGTTCCAAAACGTACCTGCTGTAAAATGTGAAAGTCTACGACTAATCAAATTATTGGCAACATCGCAAGAGTTTAGTTGTGTACGCGAAAAAATATATACGGATCCCAAAAGTGTTTTAACCTATTACAGAGTTCACTTAATCCTACGTGTTGCTCGGAGTCTACATAAAGCGCTACGCAGATAATAATACACACTGTGTATATTCTACTGGAGTTAGTATAATACCGTTTTAGAACGGAGCTTACATTAACTAGGAACTTAAAAAAGTATTTATTATAAACTTGGAAATGGCTAGTTTTCGTTTTATATATTATTATTTTTTGTTAAAATGTATATGCACTTAAACATTTAGTCTCTAAATGTACTAACATCGAGTAGAGTAGTAGTGTAACAGTTTAAGAAAGTAGAAGCCGTTCGGTAGGATTATAATAAACTACATAAAATTAAAAGAAACTCTGTAAACAGGAGATGCTTTGTAATTTTTCAATTACTGCAAGTTATGACGTGCAATATTTGTTTCATAAAGTAGTTAAATTTAAACTATAATAATTTATAGGAAGCGTTTAAAGAAGTAATCGCCAACCTTCATTAGAATACGGCACAATAAAAAGATGAAACTTACTGTATTTTTACTTATTATATTCACAAAAAGAATATCCAAAGTAAAATTTAACACGTTTCAATGGAGTTGTAGTGAAATTTGACTTCTTATTACGATACCGGATCCTGTAAAATTTTAAATACATTAAATCTCCCGTAAATTATTAAACTTATTCTTAGATTAAAATAACAAACTTCTTAGTAATTAGGTACAATATACCGTTCACAATTATGTGATAATGTGTAGGTGTCAAAATTGCACGGTCATGTGCCATAAGGTTTCATCTTTCATATAAACATCGATAGTTTTTAGCTTTGGGGGGTGTATTTGATTCCACCGTGCTGTAACCGATCTACCTTGAACAGTGTTATTTTACATAAAATTAGCATGTTGGCTCTAATTATGACCTATAAAAATATACATTATTAAAAATTGTATACATTTATCAATTTAAAATCAATTTAAAACGTTCTTTGTCGTCTTCTGATCTTCATCTCCATTTGTTCCTAATTAAGCACATGTTGTCCACAAGATACCTCTCTCATTTTTAAATCATTACTCTTTTTGCCTTTTGCCATGGTTTTCTTTATTTTGTTTATTCATATCGTTTTTACTCATAATAAATATTCTGTAGATTATTGTATCATTAAACGTTCTCCTTATATGTCCATATCATATAAGTTGTCTAGTTATTATAGCGTATTATAATGTCGTATGTTAATTCCATTTTGTTCAACAATAAAACAGCAAAACTTCCACAAAATTAATTCTATCTTATCACTACAGCTGTTTCGGAGAGTGCCTTTCTCAAGTCTCAAGTTTCTCGAATCCATCAATCATCCATTGTATTTCTTATATGTACTTTCATTTAAATCCTCTCCAATCAAAGACTTTGAAGCAGCTTTGCTCCATAGTCCATTTTTGTTGCTTTTTGTCACTGTTTCTCCTTTCTCTTTATCATTATCAATACGTAGCGCTACAACACTGGGTAGGTCTTCGCTGACTGCAACTTATCTCTAAATTTTCCACGAATCTGCAATCAAATGAAATGTTCATTTTTTGAGATATGATTGGATGTTTTCTCTCCATTGTATACTGACATGCCCAAGTGGCATTCTTCTGTGCTAACTTCCTTCCACACCAGTCCTACAAGTTTGACATCTTGGCGTCTATGCACTTTACCTTAAGAGATTTATTTTCCTGAACAATATCGTTATGAGAGCTTTCTTTATTCAGTATGTTTTCTTATTCTATACGGATTTGTAGCGATATGATAATGAGTTCTGAAGCTATTTTCTTGTGGCATTTTAAAGCAATTACTATTTAGATGGGAATAAGCCACAATTAAAGGTTAAAGTTAGTTTATTGACGTTTCAATTTCCACTTCGGAAATCGTTCTCAAAATACAAACATTAGTGAGAATTATTTCCGAAGTGGACATTGAAACGTCAATAAACTAACTTTAACTTCTAATTGTGGCTTATTCCCATTTAAATAGTAATTATGATAATGGGGTTAAATAAAAATTTCTTATTATTTTCCTTTCAAATATTCGGAGTACTTCCTTATTTGTTTTAGTCATTCTTCATGACATACATCCATGTATTAAAATAGGTCTGAAGTTTGAATTATGCTCTGTATTTCTTTAGTGGCATTATTATTAACCGTGATTAGTGATCTAAGATAATTAAAGTGTTCCATACTTTTAAAATTGTAGTTGTTGACTTTAATCTTTTTTCTAAATTTATTGAATTGGTCTCTTCTGTTGATTCGCTTGTATTTGGTTTTCATTTCGTTGATTTTAAGTGAAATATTTTTCGTGCTCTCTTCACTATATTGAAGTTTGTGAGTTTCTTATTAGAGTTATGAGATCTATTGGGCCGTTAATGGATTACATCTTAAATAGGCGTTATTTCTATTTTAGTAAGCTGTTCATTAATTTTTTGAATATTGGAATCGAGAATCTGTATTTTATTCGACTGCTTTATAACACAGAGTTTCTTGGAGCATATTTTCATCTTTGGTTTCCCGTATCATTATTACAAGGATTTTGCTGGATATCGACATAGTGAACCCGTTGGTATGTACATGATGTTTTCATAACCAACGTTCAAAAATTTTTCTTACTGTAAATTCATGATTATTTTACTAGGGAATATAGTGTTGTTTAATAATAATAAAGTGCATTCAATAATTTCTATATGCATTAACTCGGTATTGATAATTCTGCTTCCCGGTACCAGGTAGCAGCCCCGAAAACATTAAAACTGCTACACTCATGCTTCTCGTTATCCAACAATTAGCCAGTCCAGAACTATACGCCTTATTATGGTACTGATATTGCTGCTGCTCCTCATAAGTGAATAGAATATGCAAGGAAGGTTTTGACAATTTAATAGGATTTTGTGTGCTAGAATATTATTTCTCCGAGTAAGTGAAGAATATCTATTTGCTATCCGGATTTAATCCATAAATTAAATAATAGAATGCTATAAAATAATGCTAGTAGCAGCAAAAAAAAGCGGTCTGATAGTCACTAATGAGAAAATCAAATAAATGTTCTTTAACATATAAAAGAGAGGATCGAGAGTAGGGCATAACGGAACAATAAAGCCATATAATTTTGAAAGATTGCAGCGTCTTAAGGTGGGTACACATATGCGAGCCGAACTGTTTGCGAACTGCTCGTGAGCTGTTCGCGAAGAGTTCGTTAAAAATATGTTTATGTTCAGGCTATCCAATACCCTAAGTATCTAATAACAAACCGAGAATTAATTTACTTCGTTATTCTAAACATTTCGGTATTTTGTTTAGATTATGTTATTAATTTCTCTCGTTACTTTTGAATAAGCCGCGCTCGTTCAGCAATTTTGTTTAACCGAATGATCTCATCGCACACTTAGCAGAAACAATTTATAGACACAATTTATAGTTCTGCGAACATTCTTTGTGTTCGTCCCAAAAACCGACAGGCTGTGGTTCCTGACGAGCAACGAACGAACAGCTCGCAAGCGGTTCGTCCCGTCGTACAAATTAACGAATATAGCGTTCACAAACGGTTCGCGAACAGTTCTGCTCGCATATGTGTACCCGCCTTTAGATGTCATAGGTAATGTTGTTACATAAAAAATAAAAGGGAATATTCAGGCAGCTAACTGATGTATAACCCTCTTTTAAATCCAGAAGTATAATTCGAATCTCTAAAATCAGGATATATAAAATAGTGATCAAACCAGTGCTAATGTGTGGATACATGACGAGAACGTATTAATTAGACCAGGATTGCTAGAAAAGCCATCAGAGGTATTTTCCGACTTACAGAGATCCGAGTACTAACCAATACCGAACAGAGCTAATTCCAAGGTTAAACACATATATAAAGATAGCAACGTCGTACAAGAAACTAAATCTCAATGCTAAAGTTGCGCTGGCTTTATCCGAAGACTCTATATTAACTGCATTGCCAAGTTAAATTGGGAGGATGCCCCAAGAGAAAAAATGCCTTTAGGACTTCGCAAATAAAGGGGGACGTAATATATGGTCAGATTTAGGAATAATGAGACTATCTACCGACCCATTATATTTATCAACACCTGCTATCCTACCTACAATCAATACTTATCTGTTGTGGACTATCAAATCAATTACATGTAATCAAACGAACTAGGCTTAAAAAAAATTATGCTAGGAAAGGCACTTCAGAAATATTGACATAAATTTTAAAAACGTCATTTACCTGGCTGTATTTTAAATAGGAATTAGAAGACAAAAAGAAGAAAAGGCAATAGAATCTTGTTCCGTTCTGACTATACGATGACGATGATCTTTATAGATCATAGAGGGAGATAGAGAGAAGAATGTCCATGTTTAATCTACAACCCGCTGGTTTTCTTCCTTTCGAATTGGGTATGTATATGTATTACCATAGACAATAAAAGCAAGAGGACTATAATTATGAAACGAAAAGATTACGAAATGAAAAGATTATATAAATCCCTTATATTTACACAGACTGTTTTACAAAAGGTGAACGAATGAGCATAAAAACACAGCTGTTTTAAAAAGTTAATATTATTAGACGAATTTAGGATTAATTTCACTCAAAATATGATATGCTAAAATATGATACGACAGGAAAAAAGGCAATGACTTTTACAGCTGATTGCCACATAAATATCAATGTAACCCAAGTAAGATAATTTTGCCACAGCAAATTTAAAGTGTTCCATACTTTCGAAATTGTAGTTGTTGACTTTAATGTTTTTTCTAAATTTATTAAATTGGTCTCTTCTGTTGATTCGCTTGTATTTGGTTTTCATTTCGTTGATTTTAAGTGAAACATTTTTCGTGCACTTTGTTAAAGATGTTTGCCGAACGGAGAGAGTTTCTTATGAGATCCATATTATTAGCATATGCCAGGAGTGCTTTGTACCTTGGCCCGTTAATGGATTACATCTTAAATAGGCGTTATTTCTATTTTAGTAAGCTGTTTATTGATTTTTTGACTATTTGAATCAAGAATCTGTTGTTTATTCGACTGTTGAATAAAACAGAGTTTCTTGGTGCATATTTTTATTTCTGGATTTTTGTTTGCCGTATCATTATGACAAAGATTTTGCTGGATATCGACATAGGGAACCTGGTGGTATGTACATGATGTTTCCATAACCAACGGTCGAAAATTTGTCTTACTGTAAAGTCATGATGATATTACTAGAAAATATAGTGTTGTTTAATAATAATAAAGTTCAAGCAACAATTACTATATGCATTAACTTGGTACTGATATCTCTGCTCTCCGCTAACAGATCGCAGTCCCGAAAGCATTAAGAGGCTACATCAGCGCGTCATCAAGATGGAAAACGCGTTCCAAGATTACAGCTTTAATTTTGAATATTTTGTCGAGATATTTGGCACACATATACGTGATATAGTAGAGAATGGCGGTACGGAGCCCAATTTGAGAAATATGTTAGTTTGTGGAAATTACTCTATAACTAAATAAAATATTACAAAAACGAGTCCGTACTTTCTTTCTTACGGAAAATACACTTTCTTCAAATAAACTTTTTTATCCCATGCCTAGATTTTGTGTCACATTGGAATTACTAAAATCACCTAAAATCAATGATCTATAACAAGAAATCGAACTTAACTGAGTGAGTTGGCAACATAGAGAATTAGTCAGCGCAATCACATTTGCACACCTGCGTCTGTTTTCTGTGTAAGTGATAGCACGATTCTGCTATGTTATCTGTATCGATATCTGTTCAGCCAGATATGGGAATATTATTTTGGATGTGGATTATGGATATTATTTTCTAAGATATTGAAATTCGTTATTGTTGATTCATAGTGAATTAGTGGTTGTTGGACTATTTGAAAAAATAGATTATTATTAATTGTGAGTTTTATAGTTATATTTTAAGTAAACATATTTCAAATTCTACTGCGAGTATACAGGGTGTTTCAAAAAGTTATTTCATAAATTAAATCACGCATTCCGGGAACAAAAATAAATTGATTGAATCCAACTTACCTTAGTACAAAAGTGTACACAAAAAAGTTACAGCCTTTGAAGTTACAAAATAAAAATTGTTTTTTGCATTATCTCCTAAACTACTTGACATTTTGTAATAAAAATGGACACGTTACTTTCTTGTTATGAAAGCATTTTTCATAAAAAAGAAACCACAAAATCTAAGCGCACAGAAAAATTTTTTATTATTTATTTTTTTTAGAAATTTAACATTTCGAGTGTTTTCCATTAACAACTAATTGCAAAGTCCAATCCTTTTAGGATAATCTTCAACCATTAACTCTTGAACCGTTGTTAAGTGATGGGGTTTAAGCAGCTGATCCTTCAAACGCCTCCAAACCCTTATGTGAGGAACATTTAGTTGAGCAGCTATTACCCTTGTACTTGTTCCAGGAACTTCTTCAATGATAAAATGTCTTGTTGCATCCATTATTGGACGACCACTATTGCCAGCAACTTGCGGTTGGAATGTACCCGTTTCCCGTAAATGACCATCAATGGTCAGAAATAATCGTCTATCGGGTGCATTTCGATTTTAGGTATTTTACTGCATAACGCCTTGCGGCTGCACTATTTCCTTGACATTCACTTACGATATTCCCGATAGTTTATTGAAATCATAATTTAATCTGATCCAACTTACCCAAAGTTAAATACATATCTGCCATTTCCTGAAATGTTTAGGCCATTGTAATACCAAAATTTTTAATAATAGTCCTATTCACACAATAAATGATAGCTTCAAATTATTGACTATTATTGATGGAACTGTTTGTAATTATTGTATCCGTAGAAACTAATTGTAATTTTATGGCCAACTAGGAAAAGCAAATAAGATAAGAGGCAAATAAGTTTTAAAAATAATGTGTTTATTTGAACACATGATGCCACAAAATTCATATGATTTGAAAGTACTCAAAAGTTTGGGGAGATTTATGGCTGCACACCCCCCTTAAAATTTTTCTGTGTGCTTAGATTTTGTTGTTTCTTTTGTATGAAAAATGCTTTCAGAACAAGAAAGTAACGTGTCCATTTTTATTACAAAATGTCAAGTAGTTTAGGAGATAATGCAAAAAACAATTTTTATTTTGTAACTTCAAAGGGCTGTAACTTTTTTGTGTACACTTTTGTACTAAGGTAAGTTGGATTCAATCAATTTCCAGGATAGTATTTTCTTTATACTTCATTTGTTTAGATGTATACATTATTAATTTAGGTGATATATTGCGACTGCTTGTGCATTGACTAAGCAAAAACCAAAGTATTCTCGCCATTAAACATGTATTTGTATGTCAATGTTTAGCCGTAACAAAAGGAAATCATATATTTGGAGCACCCTGTTTAACATAGTAAAATAAACATGTTCTTACAGGAATAGTAATCGTCCAATTTTTTAAAATATTGAAAATACCATGATGCAAGTATCTACATTAATTTTGTGGAATTTACCAGTTATATTTTTAGTCGAACTAACAACATTCAAACTGACACGCAACCTGACTGTGCAACTAGCAACTAGGTTGACCCCATAGTGAGCATTGTCGACAGTGTTGATAATAGTAAAGCTTGTTTAAAAAAAATTTAAAGTTATTATTGTTACCTTTACTATTATTTATATTAAAACAAAGTGTAACGAAACAATTTTGTCTTATATTATTCTAAATTTATTTTAGTATTCTGCCTGAACCTTTAAGTGTCCGAAGGATAATAGACATAGCATTTATCCGCTGATCACTGACACTTTGGAATCTGATAATAATCTTTTAAACAATAAAATGACTTTCTAACAGGACAATGCATCCCCACATTATCATATACGCGTAAGACAATTTTTGAATCAACGTTTTCCAGGGCGCTGGATTGTCAGAAGGGACCCAATAGAGTGGATCGGGCACCGGATCTTTCGCCTTTAGATTTTTTTTTGTGAGGACACCTAATATCAAAAATATACGCCACTCCGCCTGTAAATATTGCAAAGTAGCGACAAATAATTGTGACAGAATGCCCATTATTCACACCGAAGGTATTTGCAAATCTACGAAGAGGCTTTGAAAAAAAGGATACTGTATTATTGTATGGAGGTTACAGGAGGTCTTGATATGGTATGCCACTCGACCACACTTGCTATTTAAAAAAAAAAACTGGGGGTTGATGCGTAGCAGTAGGGAGTTACATTTGAGGGCATGAATTTTCCATGAAAATTTCGTCCCGCGCCCAATACAAATTGACGAGTTTTTTTTTTATTTTGAAAAAACTCTTAGTTTCTGGGGGGGTCAAATTTTCGTTGAAACACATTGTATATTATTATTAAATTTATGATAGGTACTTACTAATTCCTAAGCTAAGATGTTTTATACTAATTTTCGTAAAAAAAAGATTTGTTAAAATTTATATGCTTATGTTTATTCTTTTTTGTATAATAAATAAATAATAAAATATTTTCATAAAATCTTAATGCTTTTTTGCGTTTCTTTATGCTTTTAAATCCGATCCGAACTCTAATTATAATTATCACAATATCGTGCCTTCCTTTTTGATAGTCTCACGTACTGGCGACGCACTGTTGCCAAAGGTTAGCAGAACTTTCGAAAGACGGTGCGGCTACCATTTCTCGAATTAATAATGATGACGCGCTGATGTAGCCTCTTAAAACTCATGATTCCCATTATCCAACGATTAGCCAGTCCAGTACTATACGCCTTATTATGGTACTGATATTGCTGCTGCCCCTCATGAGTGAATAGAATATGCAAGGAAGGTTTTGGCAATTTAATAGGATTTTGTGTGTTAGAATATTATTTTTCCGAGAAAGTGAAGAATATCAATTTGCTATCCGGATTTAATCCATAAATTAAATATAAGAATGCTATAAAATAATGATATTAGCATAAAAAAACGGTGTAATAGTCAGTAATAAAGCATATAAATGTTTAAAAGATATAATCTTTTAGCGAAAGCCGCTATCGCTTTATTAAATTAATTTCATATAAATGTTCTTTAACATACAAAAAAGATGACGTAGAGTAGGGCATAACGTAACAATAAACCCATATAATTTTAAAGGATTGAAATATTTTAGATATCGTAGATAACTTTGTAACATAAGAAATAAAAGGGAATATTCAGGTAGCTAACTGATGTATACATAACTCTTATAATACTTTTAAATTCAGAAGTCTAATACGAATCTCTAAAATCAGGATATATAAAACAGTGATTAAACCAGTGCTAATGTGTGGATATGTGACGAGAACGCTGACAAAACAATGTAAGTGAAACTCAGGTATTAATTAGATCAGGATTGCTAGAAAAGCCATCAGAAGTATTTTCCGACTTACAAAGGTCCGCGTACTAACCAATACCGAACGGAAGTAATGCCAAGGTCAAACACGTATATAAAGACAGCAACGTCGTACAAGAAGTTAAATCTCAATGCTAAAGTTGCGCTGGCTATATCCAAAGGCTTTATAATAACTGCATTGCCAAGTTAAATTGGGAGAATGCCCCAAGAGAAAAAATGTCCTTAGGACTTCCACAAATGAAGGGGGAAGGTAACATGAGGTCAGATTTAGGAATAATGAGACTATCTACCGACCCATCGTATTTATCAAGACATTCTGTTCAACTACCTGCTATCCTACCTATAGTCAATACTCATCTGTTGGGGACTATCAAATCAATTACATGTAATCAAACAAACCAGAATAAAAAAAGTTATCCCAGGAAAGGCACTTCAGAAATATTGACATAAATTTTTAAAACGTTATTTACGTGGCTTATTAAAATTTAAATTTTTAATGAAAAGTAAAAGATTAGCCATTTGTTATGGGGTTCAAAGAAGAACCTTCACGATGTTAATTTGTTGAGATATGATTGGATCTTTTCTCTTTATTGCATACTGAGACGCCCAAGTGGCATTCTTCTGTGCTAACTTCCTTCCATACCAGTTTTACAAGTTTGACATCTTGGCGTCTATGCATGTGTCCGATCTACCTTAAGCAATTTATTTTCCTAAACAATATCGTTATAAGAGCTTTCTTTATTCAGTATGTGTTCTTCTTCTATACGGAGTTGTAGCGATATGATAATGAGGTTAAAACAATTTTCCTATTATTCTCCTTTCAAATATTCGTAGTTCTTCTTTATCTGTTGTAGTCATTGTCCATGATTCGCATCTATGTATTAAAATAGGTAAAAAGTTTAAATTATGATCTGTATTTCTTTAGTGGCATTATTATTAACCGTGATTATTTATCTAAGATATTTAAGGTGTTATATATTTACGAAATTGTAGTTGTTAACTTTAATATTTTATCAAGATTTATTAAATTGGTCTCTTCTGTTGATTCGCTTGGATTTGGTTTTCATTTCGTTGATTTTAAGTAAAACGTTTTTCTTGCTCTCTTCACTTTATTGAAGATGTTTGCGTACGGGAGAGTTTCTTATGAGATCTATATCATTAGCACATGCTAGGAGTGCTTTGCACGTTGGCCCGTTAATGGATTACATCTTAAATAGGCCTCATTTCTATTTTAGTAAGATGTTCATCAATTTTTTGACTATTTGAATCGAGAATTTATATTTTATTCGACTGTTTTATAACACAGTGTATCTTGGTGCATATTTTTATCTTTGGTTTTTTGTTTCCCGTATCATGAGTATAAGGATTTTGCTGGATATCCACATAGGGAACCCGGTGGTATGATCATGATGTTTCCATAACCAACGATCGACAATTTGTCTTATTGTAAAGTCATGATGAGAAAAGCTTAGCCATCTAAGGTTTGCAGATGATATTGTACTAATAGCTGATAGGATAGATGAGGCCAAAGAACTTTTAAATCAGCTCTACCTTTCCTCGCTAGAAGGGGGATTGAAAAAAAATATATCTAAAACCCAGATGATGACAAATCTTGTAGTCAGCGAAGATATATGCGTAGGAACAAGATCCATAGACCAGGTAATGGCCTATAAATACCTAAGTCATGAGATTCGCATAGGAAAAGATAACCAAACCGTTGAGCTTCTCCGTCGTATAAGACTGAGTTGGGCAGCCTTCGGCAAGCTGAACCATATTTTCAAATTGTCTGATATACCAATATGCCTTAAAAGAAAAACGTTTAATCAGTGTGTTTTGCCAGTGTTAACTTACGGTGCGGAAACGTTGACCATGACAAGGAGAACAGTTCAAAAGATCCGTGTGTGTCAAAGAGCGATGGAGCGTGCTATGTTGGGCGTTTCACTACGAGACAAGATCCCAAATCGCCAGCTACGACAAAGAACAGGAGTGGCTGATGCAGTAGAGCGAGTAGCAACACTGAAATGGAACTGGGCAGGTCACGTGGCTCGAATGACAGATAATAGATGGACAAAGCGGATACTGGAATGGAGACCAAGAGATGATGCCTACCGAAGCAGAGGTCGTCCACCAACACGTTGGACTGACGATCTAAAACGTTGTCATAGGAATTGGATGCAAGAGGCACAAGATCGAAATAGATGGAAAATTATGAGGGAGATCTATGTCCAGCAGTGGATAAGCGAAGATTGAATGATGTTAATAATAATAAAGTTCAAGCAACAATTCCTATATGCATTAACTTGGTAATGATATTTCCCCCGATAGGGCTCCCTGATACCTGGTGCAGTCCCGAAACCAATAAAACTGCTACAGTCATGCTTCCTATTATCCAACAATTAGCCAGTCCACGACTATACGCCTTTTTTTTGGTGCTGATATTGCTGCCCCTCATAAGTGAACAGAATATGCAAGGAAGGTTTTGGCAATTTATTAATTTTGTGTGTTAGAATAATATTTCTTCGAGAAAGTGAAGAATATCTATTTGCTATCTGGATTTAATCCATAAATTAAATATTAGAATGCTATAAAATAATGCTATTAGCAGCAAAAAAACGGTCTAATAGTCACTAATTAAAAATTCAAATAAATGATCTTTAGATACAAAAGAGAGGATGTAGAGTGGGGTATAACGTAACGCCATACGATAAAGCCATATCATTTTGAAAGATTGCAGCGTTTTAGATATCGTAGATAATGTCACATAAGAAAGAAAAGGGAATTTTCAGATAGCTAATTGATGTATATATAACCCTTATAACACTTTTAAATCCAGAAGTCTAATACGAATCTCTAAAATCAGGATATACAAAACAGTGATTAAACCAGTGCTAATGTGTGTATATGTGACAAGAACGTATTAATTAGATCAGGAATCAGGATTGCTAGAAAAGCCATCAGAGGTATTTTCCGACTTACAAAGGTCCGAGTACTAACCAATACCGAACGGAACTAATGCCAAGGTCAAATACATATATAAAGATAGCAATGTCGTACAAGAAACTCAATCTCAACTCCAACGTTCAGCTAGCTATATCCAAAGGCTCTCTCAATAACTGCATTGCCAAGTTAAATTGGGAGGATGCCACGAGACGATGTCTACGAATGAAGGGTGGAGGTAACATATGATCAGATTTAGGAATAATGAGACTACCTACCGACCCATCATATTTATCAACACTTGCTATTCTACCTACAATCAATACTTCTTTGTTGGGGGCTATCAAATCAATTACTTGTAATCAAACGAACTAGGCTTAAAAAAATTATAAAGGCCCCAGGAAAGGCACTTCAGAAATATTGACATAAATTTTTAAAACGTCATTTACGTGGCTGAGTTTACAATAGAAATGAGGAGACAAAAAGAAGAAAAGGCAATAGAATCTTGCTGTGTTTTGACTATGCGATGACGATGATCTTTATATAACATAGAGGGAGATAGAGAGAAGAATTATGTTTAATCTAGAACCCGCTGGTTTTCTCCCTTTCGAATTGGGTATGTACATGTATTACCATAGATAATAAAAGCAAGAGGACTATAATTATGAAACTTTATCTAAAAAGTAAAATCAATAAGCAAATTATATATACAAAAAATTATATAAGTAAATCCCTAATATTTACACAGACTGCTTTACAAAAGGTGGACGAATGAGCATAAAAATACGTTTTAAAAACATAATATTATTAGACGAATTGCGGATTCATTTCACGCAAACTAAACCGGTTTAGTTAAAATACTACAAAATAAATCAGAAAACTATGCTAAAATATGATACGGCAAAAAAAAAGGCAATGACTTTTACAGCTGATTGTCGTATACATATCAATGTAACGCAAATATGACGATTTGGCCACAGCATATGAATATTGTCTCGTAATGTTATATGGACGGCGTAATGCATCACTTGACCAAGCGCCAAAAATTGATTTTGAGATATTTGACTTTAAAGTTTTCACTCTATTAAAATTCACTATATGTTACAATTGTCGTAATTTTTTGTTTTCGAATACAGTTTTTTATGTTTCTTATAAGTGCGAAATAGTAACTTAGCCAATATTAAAGAAAATCAAAAAAAAAAAAAAATAAAAAGTCTTTTGGTCGACTTACGATTTTCGCCACATTGTGTAATTGTGTTATACATCAATAGACCAAGAGACATGGAGGTCGTTTGGTCTAGTAAACGACCTATGTAGTGAGTAACTAAAATATCACTTTTAGTGAATGATTCCACAAGCTATTATTTCTTTTTGGGTATGACAATAATAGTCGTTGTTTTTGAATATTTTATATACTTAAGAAATTAATCAAAAATATAAAATCTTCTAATGTCGTCTTCTATTGTATTGTTTCTGAAAAGAGAGCAATACAAAGGTTTTGCATCATTTGGTATTAGGTGCGTTAAAGATCTTAAGTCGTTAAGCTTAGGCACATATAGTGGCTTGCCTGTGGGCCTAAGAGGAATCAAGTGGTTACTTACAGATTGCATTGCAACAGGCCGTCATTTTTGAAATTCCTTGTAAAGATTTACTTCAACTTCACTAGTGTTAAGTTTTCATAAAAATAATCAGTGGTATATCCTTTCTTATTTAAATTTCTCTTGTTTTAAACCAGCCTTACTGTTTTCTATGTCTGACTTACGGTTTGTAATCATAGTTTCTAACTTCTTTGTTCCAACGAATTCTTCTTTTTTCATTCTGTGAACTACTAGCGGGTTCTTTTTACGGGATTTTTTCATCACGTTTATTTAATGATCAAGGATATATAAACGTTGTTGAAATTTTAGGGCATTTTCAAAAGCTCCAAAATCACTACCATTGGGTAAAAGCTATGACTAGGAAGGAAATAGCGTAATGTAATTTTTTCAATGGTAGGATGAGTTTCCAAAATCGTTTTCAGAATCAAAACTATTTTGATGTTGCGGTTTTGGCCACCACAAGAGTCTGACCACAAAATTACATGTTTTGCAGAAGTAGCATTTTCTTCAATATGTTTCTTAAGACAAATGACTACGTCCTGGGCTCCCCGACCAGCTTCACCTTCTATCGAAATATAACAATGACCTTTGTTATCCTTGGCGCTATGGATACCAAGGTTGTAAATACATAATTGACGCTTATAATATACAATATTTATTAGAATTCTCGGAAGGGGAAGAGTTTTTCTTTAAATCAAAACTAAAGGTTTCCACTTCTGGTTGATCGTTGCTTATCTTCATGTTTAGCTTTCTTCTGGATTGTGCATTTTCAGCTTCTTCTAAGTGCACATTTTTTCTTTTTTTAACTTGCTTAATTGTTCGTTATCTGCGCAATTTTTAATTTCTAATTAGAAACAATCACATCTACTACAAGTAACTTTTTTCTACTTTTTTCTTTGAAGACTAAATCGTGTTAAAAACATTTTTTTGTAAAACGAAAATTTAACAAGGTCACTGTCTGCTTCTTCAATATACAATTCATACATTTTACTTAATGTTATGTCTTTTGTTAGGTATTCTCTTTCTGTGTTAGCTCTTCTGTAATGTGGCTATTATAGAAAAATTTAAGCAATAACTGCCACTACTTCTTAACCTAAACGCCTCAACAAGTTGCCAACGTCATCATTGTTAACAACGTTTATGTACATATGTTGCCAAATATTCGATTTACAATCATTAAAACGCTCGCAAGAGGCGCTTGGTCTACTGATGCAAAACTAATACACAAAAATTAGTCGCTTGCTCTAGTTATGCAAAATTCAAAATCCAAAATAAAAAGAAAGGCACTTAATCTTTTTAAATATATCTGGTTATCCGTTACTAACAGGTTAATGGGATTTATTACGTAGATAGTTTATGCTTTTTTCCACCTTCTTCTTTAAGTTCCATCTTCTATCGAAGGTTGGAAATCACCATGGCTATACGGACTCTGTTGACTGCGGCTCTAAAAAGTTCTGCACTACTGCTTTCAAACTATTCTCTTAGGTTTTCAAGCCTGGATATTTTTCGTCTCTAACTATTCTAATTATGTGTATAAATATTAAGAGTATATCTAGAGATAAAGACACTCCACTTTACATATGCGCTTAACAAAATGCAGGAAGCACATAGATGGCCAACCCTATGGTATTTGGTATTAAGCTAATCGCTGAAAATTACATATTAAATGCAGGCAAAGAAGCAGAGAAAAACTTATGAGAGAAAACAAAACCAGTCAGCTGAGAGAACCTTTCAACGATGTTGAGCTTGGATCCGCTATCCACGTATATAATGAACAATATTACGGCTCCTGGCTGAGGATCTGAGCACAAAACTAACTATAAAATTTGAACTAAAAATACAAGAATGGCTAATATCCAAAGTCTTTAGACAAAGCAAAGACAAAGTTGTTGCCTTGCTTAAACCTGGCAAACACTCCAACGACCACAAAAGCTATCGGCCAATATATCTATTTATTTTGTCAGCTATACAAAATACTTCTGCACATGATCCTTAATATAAACCGATAATAGAAGAAAAACTCAAATTAAAAAAAAAGTGGCTATATATGACAGGTTAAATCATATACGTCACAAATATTAATCTTGCCCAACACAGCGAAGAAAAGTACGAAAAATATCAAGTATGAGGAGTGGCATTTGTTAATCTAAATGCCGCTTACGACACCTTAAATTATAGGGTATTTCTCCAAAATCTATGTAATATCCCCTGAGGTAATAAACTCACTTGTATTATCCGCGTATGCCTACACAACAGAAGATTTTTCGTATCACTCAATGGTAAGAATAGCAGATGGAGAACGTAGAATAATGGTCTCCTTTGGGGTACTGTAATGGCACCTACTCTGTATAACATTTACACAACCCATACCAGTAAATACTAGGACTTTTATTATGTAGACGATACATTATCTATTGTTGCACAGCCAAAAACTTTTGTTGGTGAAGTGGAGAAAAATCTAAATCATACCTTAAATACAACAAAAATAGATTATGAATAAATTTTAAGCCAAACCCCGAAAAAAGTCAGGTGTGCTCCTTCAATGTCCCTAACAGAGACACTTTCACAAATCTGAATATATACCTGAACCAATAGTGTCATGAAATCCTTAAACTCTGGACTTGCTATAAATAGCTTGAAGATAGTTTCTATCACACTTTGTCATTCACAGTACTTGTTTAAAATCAAATGCCAAACTAGAACCAGAAAAATAATAGTCTCTGCAAACTTGTCAGCTAAAAATGGGAAGCACATCCTTCCATCCTTAAAACGTAGACGCTTGAACTCTATGCTTCTGCTGCCGAATATACCTTGATAGTATAAGTGACACCAACACATACTTAACACGTAGATCTAGTTATAAATTAGTCAGCCAAATTCAGCAAATATTAAGACTCACATCCATACATAAGCTCTACAATATCGTAGCTATCAATCCATCTAATATCCAAAGATAAGTAGCTAGAGAGCAAAAGAAACAAAGTCCAGATTCGTAACATCCACTCCACGAATATCAGCCCATTTTATGACTAGAAGCAAGGAAAAAATGGCTATATCAACACATTTGCAAGATATACAAACAAAAATAAGCTGCTCCTGGATTCCCAAGCTGATCCCTCGAAAGGAACTTCCTTATGGTAGTTATCTTCCTTAAATCTGCCAGGAGGACTCTGGCCTGCAAACACCGGTTAACTTGTGTGCATGTGGGGTGGTACAAGACTTATCACACTTTCTTATTAAACTTTATCATTCAAATCGCTCTTTTCTGAAGGAACAAGGTTTATTTATGTGAACTGAAATTGCAAATTTGACACTAACTCCACTTATATTGATTACATATTACCCCTAAATAGGAGATAAAACATTCAGAAATATGTAATATTGGTGAAGTTGTATAATTCATGTTAGATAAATTAATCATTTTTCCCTTTTTTGTGCACTACTACCCATTTTAACAAAAAATATCTATTTTAGCACTTAAATATTTATTTTGAGATAACCTTCTATCCAGAATTATATGTAGTACACAGATAAAAAAATAAAATAATAAAATAGAAGAAATAAAATAATAAAAAAGCTGTATATAAGATATCATGAAACAATGGATGAAATAAAAGAAGTTCTTATTAACCGGATTCTTAAATAAAACGTATAAAGACATACTCACGTTAACAAAATACATTAGGAAATTTTCGCATATGAAAAAATACATCCAACTTGGTAATTAAATCCTTTTGTATCTATAAATCTATTTTTAGAAATGCACGTACCTACCAAAAACAGGTATTTGGTAGTACACATATCTGTTACATACTGTAATGCGTATGAATGATAACAAAAGTAAGGAGTCCATATGAACCGTTTAGAATATACGCTGGAAATAAACGGCTTAATCCCATAGTTGCCAAACTCAGAGCTTACTTAAACCGATATACTTATGGTTCCAATATACACGGAAAAAGATCTGAACGACCCCTATAATATATACACGTGAACTAAGCGATATACATTCATGATATAGGGGTACTTAGGGGCTCCACAAAATTTTTAAAAATTGTGAAACTATACATGTTGACGAATCGACAGAGCCAATATTATGGAATGGTCAAGTGAGCTCCGTATATCGGTGGCCACTTGACCACGGAGCTCACTTGAATCTGAATTTTAAATGGGGCGGAGTCCACTTTATGCCGTAGATATATATATATATATATATATATATATATATATATATATATATATATATATATATATATTATATACGTATGCATATATATATATATACGTATGCATATATATATATATATATATATATATATATATATATATATATATATATATATATATATAAATTAAGGATCACTCAGAAGAGTGGTGGGTTTTTTTCGGTCAAAAGGTGGAGAAAAAAGACAAAGTTGATGGCTACTTCATCTATTTATTGAAGACGTTTCGCTTTCTTAATCAGAAAGCATCATCAGTTCATCTAAAAAGAACAATATGAAAAAACCACACAAGCATGGAAAAGTTGTTACATGTGTTACCTTAAAAAGATATGTAGCAGTCAGTGATAACAAACTTGTAAAGACACTTAAGTAAATGGACATTATATGGACATATATAATGGACATATATGGACATTGAATATATATATATATATATATATATATATATATATATATACTCAATGTGCTGATGAAGGTGACAGCCTATCACCGAAAATTTCACATGTAGAATAAAGTTCTCCAACAAACTGGCTTATGCCATCTCTAGCCGATCCTTGACTTGATCCTATATGTTAGATCACTAATTACGTATTTGACTTTTTAAAAAAGAACTTTATTTGTTACACATTAAATAGTACAAAATTAATTTAAAATGACTACAATAACTGGACTGGTCGAAGTTGCAGCTAAGAGGGGTTCCGGCATCTGAAAATGGCGATTTATAGGTTTGGTATGAAGTGCTGAATCGCTGTTCCCATGAATATTGGCCAACTGTTCGTACAAAGCGGTTTCTACGGGAATGGGATGATGAAATCTGAAGTCGGCGAACTTAAGCTAGTTCAAGGTTAATATTTTCTCATATAACAGCTTCCTTTATTAGTGAAAAGTCAATGCCATTGCTTTGACTTTTACAGAGTAATTGGTGTTTCTGCTTCGCTTTCCTGTTGGACATTGGGTCTTCTTCTGAAGGAGGTTAAGCTTTGAAGTTTCTGTCTAATGGAATTTCTGCGTGGTAGTGAAGTTGGAGGCTGATCCTGGGACAAGGAGATTGCAATTTTTGGGAATATTTTGGTTCGGTATTTGCAGAAAAGGTATAAGATAACTAGGATAATAATCAGGGATAAGGTTGATATAGTGAATAAGGGTAGATGTTCCTCAATGAATGATTGGCTCATAATATGGTCCAGTTCTTCTGAATATTGGTCCAATTTGTGTTGTGCAATATTTAAGTCATCTACGTTGATCTTACTGAGTTTTAGTGGTTTCAATTTTGATAGGTAACACTTTGTCTCAAAATGGTCACAGCATATGTAGGGTACGTTAACTGGGTGACTTCTATACGTGATATTTGTATATTTCTCAATTTGGTCTCTAGCATGAATTCTGGTACTGCCGATGAATGCAATACATTCGGGAATTAATCTTAAAATTGAATTTGTTTTGATTATTTGTGTAGTGACGTCTTTTCTTGCACATTTGATTGTTACTGGTAATGGATCGGAAATGGTTAGTAACCATAAATTTCGGTCAATTTCTTGTACATTGTAACCTTGTGCCAAGAGCATGGACATCTGGCAAGTTTTTGGTAAGTTGCTGAGAGGTTTCAAAAGCTGGGCTTCACATATAGCATCTGTGTATATGGGATAAGGAAGAATTTCTGTACACATTCTTTGGTTTTGACTGATTTGTTTGCATTTTTCGGTGTCCATGGGTAAGACATATGAAATTGAATCATCATCTCGCACTATGTATTTATGATTCGTTGAAAGTATATGATAAAAACCAGTTTGATTATCTAATATTGGTATTGAATATAATTGATACAAGGTGAATATTTCGGGATCAACTAACGGAATTTCGAGAACGAAAACAATTTTTGAATCAAGCTGATAAGCTTGTAGTTTTATTATGTCAATATACTGAGCTATATTTGACATATAAATGGGTAGAGGCAATACTTTATTTTGTAATGACTGGAGATTTCTTTTAATGCGCCCATTGAGTCTATGGGCGAAATAATAGAACTATGTAGAATTTGCAGGCGAGAGAATGTGATAGAATTTAGTATATCATTTAAATAATTTTCTAAAAATACGTAGCTTTCCATTAAGGACTCACATAAATCTAGTATTTGTAATTGTGCTTGGTAAAAGGAGATGTCATTATTAATGTCCAGAAGTGTAGTCTCGATAGTTTTTAAGTCTTTGTTAAAAGTTTCTTCGTCTATTTGCAATTTTTGAATTGTAGTGTTGAAAATTCTTATAACTGAAGTGGTAACAGATATTTGATTTTTTAGGAGATTTTCAATTTGAGTTTCATCGGAATTTGTATTGAAGTTATACTTCTATACGCGCGCTCCATGTTGGAAATTTGTACGGGAGTGAATCGGTGAAATCATTACATATGTAAGATAATTAGTACGAAAGAGACACAAGATATATTTTCTCTCTCTGCCTCTCTCGAGAATAAAAATGTTCCTTTTGTATATATATTTAATATTATATATATTATATATATATATATATATAACTCAAATTTGGGAATGCCAAAAGTCCTTTTTTAAAAAAGAATTTATTAGAGCTAAAACGACTAATTACAATAAAATCAGATTCTAAACTGAATAAAATATTAGTTAAAATAAAACATATACATTTGCAATTATACAATTCACAATATTACGAAACATAGCGTCAGCACTCCTAAGTTCAATGTCTTTGACAATGTCAGCACTCCTGAGTCCATGGCCTGAATAAACCCATAGGCGTCGCTCTATAACTCCTCTTCCCCTAGATTGAAGCTCCATGTGTGAGGTGAATTTTCGAACTGGAATCGTCTGGGTCATGTATGTCTGACATTCTTATATCTTCCTTTCTTTTGGTTTCTTTTCTTGTTCTTATCGTTATTTTCTTGTAGATAATGTAGATGATTATTACAACGATGGTAAGATATAATATGATCGTCCAAATGCTGAGAATGTGGTAATTTTCTCTTTGTTCCATGGTGGGTGTAATTCTGTTTGTGGGATTTTTTTTTTCAAATTTTAAATTAATTTGGTTATTTTGTAGACGGCTTGGACATTGGAAATTTTTACCGTGGGTGCAAATGTCGTTAAGAGGTATTATTGAAATTTTATTTTTTAACAAATATCTTGTATTAGGTATTATTATTGCAAATTCTGACTCAATTTGTGTGGGTATATGTAATAAATAATAGAGATCAAAGATGTTCTCAAAATCGATAGGAATTATAAGAAAATATTGAATTTGGTTTTCCTTTATTTTACAGGTGATTTCCAGAATGGATTCAAAATCTAAAATATTTTCGTGTTTTAATTCAAATGGTAATTGTGTTTTGTAAAATAAAGAGATTGTTTGTAACTCTCGAAATAGATCACTAGATTTGATAATACTAGGGTGTAAGGTTTTGAGCTTACAAAAAGTAATAGAATTTTCTACAGTTTCCATTACATCAAGTATGGAATTATATGTGATAATGAGTTCATTGAACATGTCTTTTAGATAAATAACGTTCTCAAATTTGGTTTGAAAATCGACAATGTCTTTTATTTCAAAAATCTTTGTTTTAAGGATTATTTCATTTGTTTGAATATCTTGAATGGTTTTATTGAAGTTATCTATGATTTGTTGACTGAGAGAATATTGATTAAGTATCTGATGTTCTAATTTTAGTTGATTAGTTTTCAAATGTTCTAGTATTAAATTTATCTTTTCGCCATCTTCGGCGTCTAAATTACCTGTGATTGCTTTTACTATTGAACCCAAGCCATTAATCAAGCCTCTTTTCCTTCTTGTTAAATTAATATGAATATTTAGACCGCTAAATTTTTCTTGTATGCTATTTTTGATATATTGAATAATATTAACGTAGTTGTACGTCTCTGATCTAAAGAATTCGCTGTTGAAATGTTATTTTTAAGATACTCAAATTGCTTGTTCAGGTTGTCATATTCAGTTACAAGTGGTTTTAAATTATAAAAATGTACAAATGTATGACTAGATTTTTGGAGTTTTGCGGTTCCTAATTTTATAGGTAGAATGCCTAGGTTGTGGGTGATATCCTTTATTTCGGCTGTTGTATGTCCGATTGTGACGAACCTGGAAAAATATAAGTTTTCCGTTTAGGTCGTTTTACATTTGAAAGGTGAATGTTTTCGGTAGTATTTTTATGCCGCTTAATGAGTTTTGCTGTTTTCTTAAATTTATTAATGGATTTAATATTTTCTTTTTGATATTTAGTTTTAGTTTTTCCTTTTATTTGTCTGTTTCGCACAAATACTTCGGTAAGAATTTCTTTTGGTAATTCCTCGCGTGTTTCATTTGCTTTATTTATAACTTTTGCTTTATTTTCTTGTAGTTTTTTGTTAATATTAGAATATAGTAATTTCATTTTATCCTTATGATTAGAAATATAATTTGAGTGGGAGCCTTGTAACTGGCTCCCTATATGAGAGGGTTGGAAATCTTTTGATTCCAAGCCTTACTTCAAAGGACTTGTGAATGGATGTATCTCCATAGGTTTGGTTCTTCAGTGACCGTTGAAGGATAAGGATTGTTAATGTGAGCAAATATAACTCCAGAGAAATAAAATCACCTTTAGTTTATCAACTTATAATTAACTATTTTTAGAGTAAAGAAGTTTAAAACGACCGTAGCTGACAGTACAATATCAAATAATTCTTTCTTTATCACACGTAAAAGAGAAAACCGTATTTATGAGAAAAATGCCCGCGTTTCGGCGTAGAGAAATATTTATATATGAATTGAGAGTGAATTTAAAATGCGATGCCTCAAGGGCGATCTGTGAGAACGAAATAATGAAATAATACTTGGTGCGTAAAAGTGTAAATTACCCCTCTTGTATTTAGGTGTGAAAACTATTTAAGAGGCTGTGGTGGCGCCAACAAGTCGGCTATCCCGAGCAACTTGATATTAGTGAATATTTTACTTATTCTACACTAAGAAAAGTGTAAAGAATTATATTTTTATTTTATATTTTAAAATGATATGTTCATTTCTGGAACATAGACTGCCCGCGTTGAAGTATTTACTTCAAAACGAAAGAAAGAGTGATTTGAGAAAGTAAGCAAACTTAACTTAAATGTAATTTAAGAAATAACTATTCCTAAACTAGAGTAATACATATAAATGTGACAAAATTTAAAATTTTAATTTTCTACTTTGTCCACAGGAAGAGGACAGAGTTTTGTAATGGGTCTGTTAAAATATCCATCTCTAGTCTTTATTTTAACACTACGGACCTTATCGTCCTTACCAGTAAACAAGTCAACAATTCTTGCCAATGGCCAGTGTAGGGGTGGAACTTTATCTTCCTTTAATAGAACTAAGTCGTTAACTTCAAGATTCTTCTGTGGTGTTAACCACTTGGGGCGATTCTGAAGTTGATTAAGGTAATCAATTTTCCAGCGTTTGGCAAATGATTGCTGAATCTTCATGTAGTTTTGCCAAATTGTTAATTTATTGTCAGGTATTTCCGTCACTATCTCTTCAGGAAATGACGTAATTGGTTTTCCTATTAGGAAATGTCCTGGAGACAATGTGTTAAAGTCATTTGGATCATTTGACATAGCACAAAGAGGGCGTGAGTTTAGTACTGCTTCTATTTGTGCGAGAACTGTGCTAAAGGCTTCAAAAGTTAAAGTGGTATTGCCTAAAAGCCTTAAAATGTGATATTTGGCACTTTTTATGGCTGCCTCCCAAATTCCACCATGATGCGGAGAATGGGCTACAATAAATTTCCATTGGATTTCAGAAGAGGAGAGAAAATTGAATATGGACTCAGAGGTTTCCTTTTGTTTAAGAAATAGTGCAACTTCCCTCAACTGATTTCTAGCTCCTAGAAAATTAGTGGCGTTATCTGAGTAGATAATTTGTGGACAGCCTCTCCTACTGATGAATCTTTTTAAAGCAAGTAAGAAACTTTCGGTAGAGAGACCTGTGACTAATTCGATGTGCACTGCACGAGTAACCATACATACAAACAACGCTATGTAGGATTTTATTTTTGGAGCCTTTCTTAAATTGGAGCTTTTTATAAGAAATGGACCACCAAAGTCTAGACCAACATTGGTAAATGGAGGGGAGAAACATGAACGTTCCCGTGGTAAATCAGCCATTAACTGTGTGGCTGTCTTTGCTTTAAATTTAAAACAATCGTGACATTTATTAATTATCCTTTTAGTTTCTTTGAGACCATTTAGACACCAATATCTTAAACGAAAATTGGAAAGAGTATTTTGAGGGCCTGCATGACATAATCTTATATGTTCTCTATGCAGCATTAATTTTACTATGTAATTATGAGAGGGTAGAAGTAATGGGTACTTCTGTTCATATGGGACGTCTGAGTACCTTAGACGACCACCTACACGAATCATTTGCTGATTATCTATGAATGGGTTGAGTTTTAAAATTGTTCTATTTGAAATTATCTCCTTATTCTCAAGACAAGAAAATTCTCGAAAAAAGTGTGCCTTTTGCAAAAGTTTTATTATTAAATTTTCAGCATTTTTTAATTCTGAAACAGAGAAGGGTCCAACATATTTTTCATTTGGAAACTTGAAATTGTGAATATACCTGAGAATAAGTGTGATACTGCGTTGTAGTTTTGAGAAGTTTGAAAATTTGAGAGATAAATTTTCAATGAAACTTATTGGACTTTCTTGTGCTAGATGAACTATTTTCTTTTCCTCGGGTATTTTACTTACATTTGGTTTTGAATCATAAGAAGTTAAATCTAAGTCATAATTAAGTAGAAATGAGGGACCTTGAAACCAAAATTTTGAGTTTAGAAGTTCAGGAGCAGACATGCCTCTTGACGCAATATCTGCGGGGTTTTGTTTTGACTTTATATATCGCCACTTAAATTGTGGGTTTCTTTGTATTTCAGAAACTCTATTTGCAACAAACTGTGACCATCTCGAGCTATGTGAGCCTAACCAAGCAAGTACGATTTCTGAGTCCGTCCAGCAGTTTATTGAGTCTATTTGAGTTAATTTATTATTTAGAATTTCAACTATTCTTTTAGTGAGTTTGCTGCCTAAAACAGCACCCATAAGTTCTAACTTAGGTAAAGTTAATGTTTTTATTGGAGCTACCCTACTTTTAGAGGTGATGAGTGTGGAAGAGACATTCCTTGAGCTATAAGTAACTCTAATATATATGCAGCTGGCGTATGCCTTTTCACTAGCGTCGGAAAATGCGTGGATTTGTATACTACATACATAATTTTCAATAAAAAAAGGTCTGTGAATTTTTAAATGTTTTAGTGCTGAAATATGTTTGAGAAAATTTAACCATTCATTTAAGAGTGTAGAGTCTAAACTTTCATTCCACTGAATTTTTGAAAGCCAAATTTTTTGCATTATTATTTTTGCAGTTACTATTACAGGATTAATTAATCCCTTGGGGTCGAAAAAACTTGCGATTATCGAGAGCACTTCTCTCTTAGTGTAGGAATCTTTTATTTCGATTTCTGGTACTGAAATAGAGAAACTATCTAATTTAGAGTCCCAACAAAGACCTAATATTTTATTAGAATGATTTTCTGGAGATATGACATACGTGGAGTCAGTTGAAAATTGTGAAATATTTTCTAAAAATTGTGGTGAATTTGAACACCATTTGTGAAGAGATATGCCTGCCTTTTGTAGCAGTGCAGTGATTTGCTCATGCGCAAGTGTGAGTGTTTCAATACTATTTGTACCATATAATATGTCATCAATATAGCAAAAATTAATGAGCATATCATGAGCGAGAGGATATTCTTCCTTATGCATGTTTGCGAGTTCAATTAAACATCGTGTGCTAAGGAAGGTAGCTGGTTTCGTTCCATAGGTAACCGTTTCCAATTGTATACATTTTAACGGCTCCGAGGGAGAGGTGCGCCACAAAATATTTAATAAGAAAGTTTGGTTGGGGTTTATTCTGATTTGTCTAAACATCTTTTTTATATCAGATGTGAATACATACTTGAAGAGTCTAAAGTTGACTAAAGTTTCAAATAGTTCTGGTTGTTTGGTATAACCCTTTAACATAATATCATTAAGGCTAAAACCAGAAGTGGTTTTCATGGATGCGTCAAAAACTACGCGCAAACGAGTTGTGAGAGAAGTGTCTTTTTCTACACTGTGGTGAGGCAAGAAATATTTGTTTTCTGAGTGTACATTCTGCAGAGACAACGGAACATATTTTGCATGTCTTAATTCAACATACTCGTCTATAAAAGATTTATATTGTTTGTAAAGAGAATCATTTTTTGAGAATTTGTTCTCCAAATTTAGAAATCGCCTTCGCGCCATTTGGAAAGAGTCGCCCAATTTATTATTTTCATTAGGCGTGCATAGGGGTAAATCTACTTGGAACTGTCCATTCGTTAGGATTTGTGTTGTGGCTTTAAATATTTTCTCAGCCTTTTCATCATCAGGACTTAAATGCTTTATTTCGGGAACTTCTTCAATGTCCCAAAACCTTTGGAGAAGATTATTTATATTTTCTTCTTCAGTATGAGATTGAACAAATAAAGAAATATGATTCGAGTGTGAATAGTTACAGTTTGAGTGAGAGTGCATCTTTTTCTTAGATGAAACTTGTGGAGATAAGTTACCGAACATGACATATCCTAAATGAGTGTTTTGAAGCACTGGAAGACCTGCTCCAATATGAATTAAACCATCCTTTAATAGATCACAGTAAATTTCTGCACCTAATAAGAGATCGATTCTCCCTGGGGAGGAGTAAGAGGGATCACTGAGCTTTATGCCAGCTGGTATTTTTATTTTGCTACGATCTAGAGGTACCTGAGGTATTTTACACGTAATATTATCCAAAACTGCACATGATACTTCAAATTTCATATCATTGTTTTTATATGGAAAAAATTCAATGTTTACCATTTCATTTGAGATGGAACAATTTTGAGAGATTGTGGAAATTTGTAATCTTTTATTAGTGGTAGAGTAATTTAGTTTATTTACTAAATCTTTTGTTGCAAAGCTCGATTGAGATCCATTATCGAGAAGACATCTTGCGTGTACAGGTTGTCCACTTTTAGAGTAAATTGTTACCAGCGCTGTGGCTAGCAAAACTTCGTTTTTTGGATTGAAAGTTGAGAGAGAAGAGATGCAAGATGAATTTTGACTTTGTGTGTCTTTATTGGCTATAAACCATTCTGAGATACGTGTAATTGATGCTTTAAGTGATTTGCGCTTTTTCTTTAAAGCTTCCATTTTTTATTTAAAAGTGAATTTATTTGCAAATATATGCTGAGCGAGAAATAAGAGTGAATGATTTTGTTTAGTGTAAATGTCTTTTTCAACTAAGACGCGATTTTAATTTTAATAGAGTATTTTTACTAGAGTGATAAACAAATATTATTCGTGAGAGCGGGCTGTGAGACAATCTGTATAATAAATAATTGTCAGCTATCTTTAGCGATATTGAGAAGAAAGATCTGTTGTCAAATCAAAGCCATTAGTTAATATAAATATTAATAAACAAATAAAAGTCGAGACAAATATCTACCAATATAATTTATGTGCATGCAGTGACTATAGAAATATATAGAAAGAGTTTTAACCTCACCAAATGTTTTTCAAGTATCCAATTTAATTACCGCTGTCGCTTACCAGCACATAACGCACTTTTCACAACACACACGTGTCTAATCTTGAACGAAGGTCAACTTGTGCAATCTTTCTTCTAGGGACGAGAAACCATTATTCTTTCTTCCTGTTGCTCTCCGGCGTGTGTAATCCTTTTCTTTCTTCAGTCCTGTTTCATCAAATAATTTGTGCTCGATAGGACCACTCAGCCTTGTAACTGGCTCCCTATATGAGAGGGTTGGAAATCTTTTGATTCCAAGCCTTACTTCAAAGGACTTGTGAATGGATGTATCTCCATAGGTTTGGTTCTTCAGTGACCAAAGAAGTTTAAAACGACCGTAGCTGACAGTACAATATCAAATAATTCTTTCTTTATCACACGTAAAAGAGAAAACCGTATTTATGAGAAAAATGCCCGCGTTTCGGCGTAGAGAAATATTTATATATGAATTGAGAGTGAATTTAAAATGCGATGCCTCAAGGGCGATCTGTGAGAACGAACTAATGAAATAATACTTGGTGCGTAAAAGTGTAAATTACCCCTCTTGTATTTAGGTGTGAAAACTATTTAAGAGGCTGTGGTGGCGCCAACAAGTCGACTATCCCGAGCAACTTGATATTAGTGAATATTTTACTTATTCTACACTAAGAAAAGTGTAAAGAATTATATTTTTATTTTATATTTTAAAATGATATGTTCATTTCTGGAACATAATTATTAATTAATTGTTGCTCTAGGTCAATGTTAAATGTGGAGTTGGTGTCTAAATGTCCCGTAACTAGTTCATGGGGTTTCATTTTTGTTACGGCGTGGATAGTACTGTTGTAAGCTAATAATGCATAGTTTTATTTTTTGTTCTATTGGGTCGGATTTATACTCATTTTGATTGTTGAGTAACCTGATATGTTCTATAATAGTTGAATGAAATCTTTCAGCTATACCATTTGATTCTGGATGCTGGGAGGAGATAAAGTGGATTTTTACCTTGTGTAATGCTAATAAGTCTTTAATGACTGAATTTTTTAGTTCTGTACCATTGTCTGAAATGATTTGTTCTGGAATACTATGGTGAGTAAAGAATCTAATCAAAGCGTTTGCTACTTCGATACCTTGAGCAGAATTAAGTTTATAAAGTTGGGCATATTTAGAGAAAGAATCGACTATCGTTAGAAATTTGGTATTTTCAAGAGTTATGGAATCTAAATGTAAAATCTGAAATGGCTTAATTGCTGTAGGAGTAATGTTAAATATTGGCTTTATGGGATTCCTATCATATTTTGTTATTTGGCATATTTCGCATTCATTAATATAAGTTTGTATAGAAGCTCGTTGATTGGGCCAATAATATAATGATTTAATTCGGTTATCCGTTTCATCTAAACCTCTATGATTTTGCTTGCCTTCATGATAGTTTTGAATTATTTCTTTAATTTCGTTTATAGGAACATCGATAAGTTTCTTAGTGCAATTAATAAATGATATTTGAGAATTTTTAAAATATTTTTGGATAACAACGCTAAATTTCTCATATACTGGGTCTTCAAAATAAAGGTGATATTTTACTTTAGGTATGGTATATTCTTTAATAAAATCAATAACATCACGCTCAAAATTGTTTTTTGAGAACTGGACAAGAATTCTTTGTCTTTTATCAAATAATTTGATTATAGTGGGACTAGCAGGATTAAAATTAACTTCAGAGATAAAAATTTGGTTAATTCCCGTGTTTACAGGGTTTTCGGAAATAGGAATTCCGGGGGTAGGATTTTCTACATTGGTGTGTATCGTCTCACCGTCATCAGGATTTTCTTCTTGTCTATTATCTTCATCTATTTCAACAATCAACGATTCTGTATCTGGTTCATTATTAAGATCTTGTTGAGCTTGTTCATTAAGTGTTTCCATATATTCAAAAATATTTTTTGTGTTTTCCAAATTTTTTGTTTCATTGACGTTTAGCTCTATTCTGGATAATGTATCACAATTTGTATTTAAAGATCCTTTTTTATAAATGATTTCATAATCATATTCTTCTAGCTTCAAGCGCCATCTTACTAGTTTGGAGTTGGGATCTTTCAATGAAAATAACCACTGTAGTGGTTTATGATCAGTAATAATAGTAAAGCGTCGTCCAAATAAATACGGGCGAAAATATTTGACAGCCCATACTATTGCCAGTAACTCTTTCTCAATTGTTGAATAATTGATTTCTGAGTTGTTTAAAGTTCTGCTTGCATAAGCAATTGGCAAGTCGGATCCAATCTTTCCTTGACTAAGTACGGCTCCTAGCGCAAAATTACTAGCATCTGTAGTGAGATTGAAAGGACGGGAGAAGTCAGGATACTGTAATATGGGTTCATTTATGAGAAGTTGTTTACAAGTTTCAAAACATTGGATGTAATCTGAATCACTTACATTGATTTCAGCATTTTTCTTCAGGCGAGTAGTTAGTGGTTTAGTAAGTTTGGAAAAATCTTTGATAAATTTTCTATAATAACCTAAAAGTCCTAAAAATCCTTTTAATTGTTTAGTATTTTTGGGTATTGAAAATTTTTTTATCGCTTTTATTTTGTCTGGGTTCGGCTTAACACCTTCTGGCGTTACGATATGACCTAAATATGCTACTTCCTTTTTTAAAAACTCAGATTTATCTATTTGAATTTTGAAATTTGATTCTCTTAATCTTTGAAACACTTCTTTTAAATTAACTAGATGCTCCTGTAGACTTGTACTAAATATAATTATATCGTCAAGATAAACCAAACATTTTTCATTTTGTATACCTCTTAGGATATTATCCATAACCCGTTGGAATGTCGCTGGGGCGTTACGGAGTCCGAAAGACATTCGCAAAAATTCGTAGTAACCATTTTCTGTATTGAATGTCGCGTTCATCCATCTCGATTTGATGAAACCCTGAAGCGAGGTCGAGTGTCGTAAAGTATTGACACCGTCCAAGTTTATCCAATAGGTCACTAATGTTAGGTAAAGGGTATCTATCACCAATTGTGATAGCATTAAGACGTCGATAATCTATTACGACTCTAAACTTAGGTTTCTTGGAGGCGTCCATTTTTTTTGGGACCACCCATATAGGAGAGGACCAAGGGGAATCCGAAGGTCTAATAATATCTTGATCCAGCAGGTTCTGGATTTGATTTTGCACTTCCTTCCTATAAATTTCTGGATATCTATAGGATTTTGAATATACTGGTATATCGTTTGTTGTTTTTATTGTATGTTTAATTTTATTAGTAAAAGTTAATTGATTACCTTCGACATGAAAGATATCGGAATATTCTTTTATTAACTTTAATATTGAATTTCTTTCCTCAAAATTCATATGATCTGTTCGAACTTTAGAAATATCGAATTTGAATTCTTCAGCATTTATGGAATTAAAATTTGGATTTAAAATTTGTTCGTATTCAGCGAACTTTTCCACCATGATTGGGGAAGTTACATCCAATTTAAAATAAGATTCAGAAGAATTCAAAATCGTGCAAATAGCCTTATTGTTGTCTACCGTCGTAAGGCATTCCGGAATTTCTAATTTACCGATTTGTGTATATGGTATAATTACATCGCCATTTTTTATATTTTCAACATTTAAACTGATAACTTGCTCGGTTCGTGGCGGCACTACTATACAATTCGTGTTGCCACTATTCCCGGCTTTATAATAATTTAATTTTATCTTACTGTGCGAGGTAATTAAAACGTTATTGGCCAAATCAATTTTTGCATTTAATTTTTTTAAATTATCGAGGCCTAATAAGCAGTGAAAATAGTCATGGAATTTAAAAACGCAATAACTTATTTAATTTATTTTTAGTATTAAAAATTTTCGATAAGGAAATTTCAGTACAGTAATTTTCCTGTTTTGCTCCAAGTGCTGTTGAAATTTGAAAGGGTTTACGAAAAATTGAATTTTTAAAATATTTTTCAGCGACTTCTGGGGTTACAAACGATTTTGTGCTCCCAGTGTCTATTAGTACTTTAAGATTATGCTCAGGAAATACAATGTACGGCAATTCACTTTCGTTATTTATCAGATTTAAAAGTTCGACTTGAGTAATTATGGATTTTCCGAGGCTTTGTTCTCTAAAAAATGATTCTCATTAGTTAATTCAACTTCCTCGGTATCGCCAATATTATGTAGCTCCTCAGCTATGGTATTTTGTGGTTGACTTGAAAATGTATTATTGAAGCGTCTTTGATTTCCAAAATTTGTTGGTCTAAAAGTATTTTGACTAGTGGTACTCATTGGAGTTGGGGCTTGAAATCTTTGATTTGGATTTGATTTAAAGACATTACTACTTCTGTTATTTGTAAAAATATTAGTTCCTCTGTTATTATTTGAAAAAGAGGTTGATGCTAATGGTTGTCTTGTTTGTTGAAATTGTGTGGAGTTTGTTATAGGTGGGGCTTGAATTCTTTGTCGAGGTTCATTGAATGTAAAGGATCTGTTCGTTTGAGGAAATTTTTGTTGAAAGTTAAGATTTGGTCTTGGATTACGATTATTTTGAAAATTTGGCTTTGTTTGCCTAGATTGTGAAGAATTATTTTCATTTAAATAAATTTGAAAATCGTTAGTTAAAATACTTAGTGCAGAATTTAAATGTTTAGGGTTTTTAGTTCGCATGAAGGTGCCAAGTGGTTCTTTTAGACCACGTAATAATACTCGTAGGGCTAAATTCCTAAAATAGTTTGATAAAATTAATAATTCTTGGTCATTAGAACGTGTAGTAATCAAAGATATTTGTAAATTCAAAAGATGTTGGACTTTATTGAAGAATTCAAAGGGAGTTTCATTATTTTGCTTTAATTCTGACATTTCTATACTAACAGTATAAATATCTCTTTTATCAGCGTATGTATTTAGCAAGGCATCTTTAAGATCTTGCCAGGTCCTAACTACACATGCTGAAATGTTAATAGCAGCTTCACCTTTTACTTTTGCTAATATGCTAGACATAAGGTATTCATTCTGAAAATCATCTGAATCAACTGTATTATAAAATTTATTAATCAATTTTTCACAGATTTCCACGAATCTAGGAAGTAATGTATTTTCTCCGTGGAAATCTGGAATCATGTCAAGATATTCCTTTTTTAATTGTGGGATTGCCATTTTTATTTTATTTTTTGAGTAAAAATTTAAATTAAAAGTACGATTATTTATTAAGGATGAATTAGAACAAAAATTATCTTTAATAGGGAGATTTGAGTCAGAATCTGAGTCTGATGAATCAGAATTTATTAGAATTTTAGGCTCTCTATACGACATAAGCACTTACCAGAGAAGAATTGTCCACTCCATGTAAGCTGGTTCACTCAGAAGGTTTGACTAGGCAGGTATCTTCGATATTCACTCAAAAAGTCCACTTAACACGATTCCTGTTATAAAGGGCTACTCAATCCACCCACAGGAATATAACACTTCCGAATTAAGGTCAATAAATCGTTGAAACGAACCGAATTTATATTCGCTAAACCCGTTTGACCTGGCTACTGACTGCGCCACTCAAATTTGGGAATGCCAAAAGTCCTTTTTTAAAAAAGAATTTATTAGAGCTAAAACGACTAATTACAATAAAATCAGATTCTAAACTGAATAAAATATTAGTTAAAATAAAACATATACATTTGCAATTATACAATTCACAATATTACGAAACATAGCGTCAGCACTCCTAAGTTCAATGTCTTTGACAATGTCAGCACTCCTGAGTCCATGGCCTGAATAAACCCATAGGCGTCGCTCTATAACTTATATTTAATATTATATTATATATATATATATATATATATATATATATATATATATATATATGTATATATATAATATAATATTTATTAATATTATTATTTATGTGATATGTTTTGTATTATTTATTAAATGTTCATAATTATTTTAGTCTTTTGTATTTCAAAATAATAATCTCGGGAGTGAATCGGAAATTTGCACGGGAGTAACAATCCTCGTTAGGCATGTTAAATTATAAATTAAAACTTGTAAATATCTCAAGAAAGTTGAAATGTGTACTTATATACACAACAAACAACAATTATATATTGTATTTGTCAATGTCAGATAAATTGACAGTTGTATCACCAAACAATATTCTTTTTTATTAATGTTGTTATCATGGTAAATTAAACATATGCGTAAGTAAGTTATGTATATTGTCATTTTTATATACCTATGAATATTGCATTTTAATTTGTATTGTATTATTATATTGAATTATGTTGCAGTGTATTGTATTGTATTTTTATATTAATAACAAAATAAACAATGATAAATTTTACTGCAGAGTACGTCTAAAAAAATATTTTTAAATCAATTCCTTTTATACATATATGAAAATAAAAATATATATTTTCATCAAAATATTGATTCAATCTTTTATTTACTTACTATACTCCTATTACAGGTCAAATGTTTATATACAGCAAACGATGCACCATATACCTGTATACCTAATTCTTTTTCTCTTTCTGCTCTCTCTTACCTATAGCATTACATATGTAATGATTGTGCAGATTGACTCCCATATAAATTTGTAACGACGAACGCGTGTATAGAAGTATAACTTCTACCGGCAGTCCCACTGGACTGCCACACCCGTTTTTTATTATTTATACATTTATTAAAGTATTCGCCGTCCGAGTTTGAGGTATCGTTCCAATACCATTTACTAAACCGCGTTTTAGGCGTTTATTATAAGGTACTGTGTCAGAGCTTATTTCTTTATATTTTAAGTTAACGGAGTTTGAGATTTGTTTTAGCAGACTAACATGTGTCTGTACTTCGGCTTGAAAGGCAAGTTTTCTCGGTGTATCCACGTTAATAAATTTTTCCAATAGGTTTTCCAAAATTCTGTCATTGTCGGATATTGTAGTGTTGATAGGGAATAATTCTTTGTAAACAAGTAAAGTCAATTTGTCGTTAGATATTCGTATAGTTCCTTTTTCATGAAAAAATATTCCAATTGTGTTATTAATGGGAGTGTGGAGAATTTGGAGTTGGACGATAGAAAGGAGTTCATAGAATCTGTAAAGGAAAATTAATCAAAATAAGGTTTTAGTCTGTCAAAATTTACTTTAGAGGTTTGGTTAGTTTTGGGGTTAAGGATAATTGCGGAATTTGTAAAAACTTCTTGAATTTCGAAAGGTCCATTAAAAAGATTATCCGATTTTGATTAAATTTGGGATTCTTTTACGTAAACTTTGTCACCAATTTTAAAATCAGGTCTTCGTTCTGAAATATTCTCATCAAATCTTACTTTCGCCTTTTCTTTCTGTCTTTCTGTTTTTGCTCTGGCTACTTTGTAAAAATATTCCATGCGATTATTCAGGTCTCGAATATATTTACTCATTAGTGTTTTTTGATTGTAAAGAGTTTCTGGTGGTCGGCCTGTAGTGTGGCCAAATATGAGTTCATATGGTGTAAAACCGTGGGTCTTATTTTTTTGTGTTGTTATAGCATATTATTGCATAAGGAAGTATAGTGAAGGGATGATCGTTTGGGTTCTCGGCTTGATTTGCTTTAATCATTTCTGAGAGTGTGGCATGAAATCTTTCTACAGATCCATTAGATTGTGGATGTTAGATGGATGTGTAGATGGCTAGAAAATGTTAGTTTGATGTCGTATAATTCGCATAGGTCTTTAATTATAGCATTCTCGAATTCTCGACCGCAGTCACAATGAATTCTTAGTGGTGTTCCATAGTGTTGAAAGAAGAGTATGGGTGTCTTGACTACTGTTACTGCCTTTTTGTCTTCCAAAGGATAGGCTTGCGTGAATTTCGTCAATTCGTCACGAATAGTTAAAGCGTAGTTCCTAGTAGGGTATTCGAACATATCCATATTTATTCTTTCGAATGGTGTTTTTGGAGTTTCTGTTATGACTAGTGGTCCACTTAAGTTTTTCCTGCAAATCTTAACTTTTTGGCAAATTTCACATGCTTTTACAAATTTCTCTACATCTTTCGTTAAATTCTTCCAATTGTATTTCTGCTTTATTCTTCTGACAGTTTTGTTTATTCCTCGATGTAGATTGTTTTTACTATAATGGTAATGATCTAAAATTTGAGGGATTTCGTATTCGCTGGCTGTTTTAATTATATTTTGACAGATTCTTAATTTTAATTCTTTGTCAGCAAAAATATAAGAAAATATCTCTAGGATAGGTAGTTCGAGATTATTTTCGAAACAATATATTTTTGATTCATCGAATTGATCTTTATTTGCAAAAAGTACAAGAAACAAATGTGATATTACTCGTTCGGGATCAAACGGTAATGGTATAATAAAATATTTTCGATCTTTTACAGTTTTGCTGTGTACAATATTAATTCTTCGGTTACTATATTCCATATTTTCTTCGAATATGTCATTCATTATTTTCTCGTGGAGTTCTTTAAGTTTATTTTGCTAAAAAAATGTAACAATATTATTGTTGAATTTGTCTGTATTCGATGTTACACTTTTAGAATAATCGATTATTGACTTAGTTCTATACAGTTCGATAAACTTGTCAAGTTCTTCGGACATTTTTTCTATATTTTCTTCATCGCCTACTTCGTTTTCTTGAGTTTCCGTGTCATCTTCATTCGATGCATGTAATGAGATTTTTGATTGAAAGTTTGCACAATCCTTGAAATGGTTAATCTTTATCCTTGAGAGGGCATCTGCATTTCTGTTTATTTTTCCTGCACGATGTTCTATTTTATAATTATATTCTTCGAGTTTTAGGCGCCAACGCGCTAATCGGCTTCCGGGATCTTTTATCGAGAAAAGCCAGGGGTCGATGATCGGTAATAAGGGTGAATTTTCGGCCAAAAAGATATGGTCTAAAATGTTTGACTGCCCATACGATAGCTAATAGTTCTCTCTCTATAGTCGAATATTTTGTCTCGGCACCGCATAATGTTCTGGAGGCATACGCTATGGGTAAATCTTTTCCAATAGGGCCTTGTGATAGAACGGCTCCAATCGCGAATGCACTAGCGTCAGTTGTTAGTAAAAATGGTTCCTCAAAATTGGGATATATAAGTATTGGATCTGATGTTAAAATGTTTTTGAGTTCGTTAAAGGCTTCTTTTCAATCAGAATTAAAAATAAAAGGTACGTCTTTTTGAAGTAGTTTCGTAAGTGGTTTAGAAATTTTGGCAAAATTTGGAATAAATCTTCTGTAGTAACCGGCTAAGCCTAAGAACGATTTTATTTCTTTGGTGTTCTTTGGTTCCGGGAAGTTTTTGATGCAAGATATTTTAATTGGATTTGTTTTTACACCATTTTCTGTTACAAGGTGGCCCAAATATGCCACTTCTTTTCTTAAAAATTCGCACTTGTCTGGCTGTATTTTTAAATTTGCTTTTCGTAGCCTTTTAAAAACTTCTATTAGTCGTGACATGTGATCATGAATAGTGGGTGAGTAGATAATTATGTCATCCATATACACTAAACATCTTTCGTTTTATATTCCTAAGAGTATGTTGTCCATTACTCTTTGGAAAGTAGACGGAGCATTCATTAGTCCGAATGGCATGCGAACAAATTCGTAATGTCCATTTTCGACGGAAAAGGCCGTTTTCTGGATGTCTTGTGGCTCGATTTCAATCTGGTGAAATCCAGACGCTAAATCTAGTGTTTTGAACTATTGGCATCTTCCTAGTTGGTCCAATAGTTCGGATATTTGTGGTAGAGGATAACGGTCTTGTACTGTGAGTTCGTTGAGTTTTCGATAATCAATAACAACTCGCCATTTTTGTTTTCCTGGCGCATCTAATTTCTTCGGTACGACCCAGACTGGATTCGACCAGGGCGAGACGCTAGTTACAGTACAATGACCGCTACCATCCAGTGAATTCCACCACGTGGATTTCCACACGGGGCTACCGCTTGAACATTCTGGACTAAATTGCGACGTATCGAACAGCAAGATCAGCAATTATAAAATTATAAAAATACCATGTTAAAATCAATATTTTCAGTCTGATTTAAATTATTGTTGGTGTTACTAAAATCTTTGTAAGTCGAAAATAAAAGTTTTAATTGTGAGTTCAGTTTTTAAAAAAGTGTTTTTCCCTAGAACATTCATAATTGGCGCAGAGTCAGTACGAAAGTGGAAGAGTCTTTATAGATCCTCATCACTTTTAAGTGTTTGTCCACTGTTCCAAGTTCCAAGAACCAGCCCCAGGGAAACCGTCTGCAGAGTTCACCCGAGCTGTAAGCGATTTTATTATTACTTAGAATTAAGAAGATTAAATTTTGAAAGAATTTTTAATAAATCAGACTCCTCTGAGTCCTTAGATTGAATCAGAGCTAGATTAGAAGATAAATTAAACAAAGATTTGAATAGATTAACACAAAGATTAAAATAATTTAAAAAGACCTCCTCTAAGTCCTTAGATTGACTTTAGAGTCAGATTTAGAAACTTATTTAAAGACAAATTTGAATAATAATAATAATAATAATAACGTTTATTTCCATGAAATATACAATTAATAATATTACAATAAAATAATTAAATGACAATAAAATTTTTTAAAAAAATATTACTTTTACTTTGTAGTTCTGTAATTGGTTCAAGGTAAATAAACAGTAGTGCCCATTAAAACAATTAAGTTGAGCATGGGCCATTTTTTAAATTGCTTATTTATATTGGTCCTACAGCAAGGCGAGTTTTACTACTTTATTAGTTATAATTATTACCTATATTAAGATAAAACAAAAAAAATAACAAAAAAATTTTTATTAATTAATTAACAAGAGAGAGACAATTCATGCATGCAATCAACCAAGATATTAGCATATATGAATTTTTAAGATTTCGTAATCTATTCTTGATTTGACGTTAGTTATGACCTAATTGGTCTCAAAAAGGTGGCTGAACAGTTGTCTATGATTTTGTTTCAAATACCTAGTAAACAATGTCTTAATCATTTTTTGCGAGTTTATAGTGATTAGGTATGTTTTGTAAATTTCAGGGAGCAAATTGTAGATTCTTCCTTGTAAATACTCAAAATTTCGTTTACCAACTGTTTTCTTTGCAATATTTAATGTGACAAAAGACTGTGCTCTATTTCTCGTATGATAGGTATGCCCTAATGGTGTGAGTAAGTGTTTATTTTTGTATAAATTGGTGATTATTGTAAGAATATATAACTGTCTTGTATCTAGCATTTGAGTTTCGGTATAAAGATCATTAGTAGGGTATCTCGAAGGTCTATTGTAAATAATTTTTAATATTTTTCTCTGGATAATGTCTAATTGGTGGAGGTATGTATTTGCAACTCCACCCCAACTAAGGATTCCATAACGTAGACGCGATTCTACCAAAGAATAGTAAATAACCTTTACTGTAAGAAGTTTGTGGTTAAATATATCAATAAGTCTTCCTAAGTCATGTTCCATTTTTCGCTTTAGTTCCATCCACGTGTCTGCAGAGTACAAAATTGCTGTATCATCTGCAAAACTTAATATCTCACCTTCAGTCCGGTAAGTAAAAATATTGTTTATGTACAGTATAAATAATATGGGTCCTAGCACAGTCCCTTGTGGTATACCAAAATGTATGCTTTTAGCACTACTCAATTTCCCTTCTAGTCGCACTCTTTGATATCGATTTTTTAAGTAGCTTTCCATTAAGTTAAATGTGTTTCCTCTTATACCAATGTCTGCTAAAGTATCTAATAGTTGTGAGTGACTAACCGTATCGAACGCCTTTGCCAGGTCTAGGAATACACAAGCTGTTGGTGTACTGCTGTCAACTAAATTGTAAATTTTGTTAGATAGGTACGATATTGCATTGTCCGCGGATACTCCCTCCCTAAAACCATATTGTTTGTTTGAAATTAACTTATATTTTTCTAAGTATAATACTAGTTGATATTTTATAGCCTTTTTCAATATCTTGCAAAGTGAAGTGATTAGTGAGATTGGTCTGTAATTATTTGTTAATTTTGGATTGCCTTTCTTATGAATGGGAATCACCACTGTTTGCTTAAGTTGTTCGGGCCATTTGCCGCTAGAAAATACATGATTTATTAAATAAGTAATGGGACCAGTTAGTATTGGCGATAGTTCTTTAAGTACTTCAGATTTAATACCATCTATTCCTGGAGCTTTGTTCGATTTTAATGAGGCTATAATCTGAACAACGTCATTTTCATCCACAGGTAATAAAAAGAAGGAATTTATTGTAACGTTTCTCTTTGGTGGTCGAGAAGGAGGTTTTATTATCTTCTGAGCATATGTTTCTCCAACTTTTGAAAAATATTTGTTAAATTTCTCGGCGATCTCATTTGTGTCGGTAATACTTTGGTTATTTGCAGTAAATATTTCTTTGATATTTTGAGTATTTACATTTTCACTATTATAGTTATTTACTATTTTCCACATATTTTTTGAAGACTTATTATTTTTCATAATTTCTTTTATAAAGTAATTTTTCTTTGTCACCTTAATAAGTGTGTTCAATTGTTTACGGTACTCTAGGTAAGCTTTCCTTTTTTCTTCATTTGTTGGATGATTTATGTGATCTTTATACAGTTTATTTTTTTTATTAATTGATTTGACTAGTCCTGCTGTAATCCATTTTTTTCGCTTTTCATTTGCGTGTTTTATTTTGATGGTTTTAGTATGTTTAATTATATAGTCATTTAATGTCTTTATTAGATATTCTGTTATGTCATTCGTATTTTTTATATTATAATACTCAGTCCAATCAAAATTTTTGATATCCATTTTTAGGGTCTTATAATTAATTATTTCCGTTTTTGTTTCCTCTAGGTATTCATTTAGTTTTGATACGAAATACTCAGTATTTGTTGAAGGTGGACGGTAAAGCGAAGTTATTAATATCCTTATTCCGTTATTATACATTATACATGTTTGTATCACTTTATGGTCCCCTATGTTTACAATTTCTGTGCAATAATCTAGATCATTGTTTATATATATAACTGTTCCATCATTTCTATTTATATTTCCTTGATTATAAACTGTATGATACCTATCAAGTTTATGACACTCGTTGCCGTCATTTTTAAATGCTTCCGTAAGTACAATACAGTCAAAATCACAGTCTAGTTCCCTTACTATTACTTCAAATTTATCAATGTTCTTGGATAGGCTCCTGATGTTTTGATGCAGTATCTTAAAATGTAGGCGATCATCATGTAAATATTGTTTAAGGTTTTTTAGATCATTGATCTCCTTAGTTGCGAATGGTATGTAATTGATGTCCCTTATATAAGCATCCATTATACAATTAATTGCACAAGTTCTCTCTCAATATTTCTAATAAAGATATTGTTACGATAAATATACTGGCCTAAATTTTATGACTAACTATTCTGTTTTGTTGTAGAAATTTCGGCGGAAGTCTAGAACCAAAATTATGGTGAATGAGCCCGGCTAAGCTTCTCGATCTTTCGATGCAAGACAATGCGATCTTTCGATGCTGTTCTCGAATATCAGGATTGCTTATAAAATAACCGAACTTTGATTGAAGAGGGCAGTTAATTCTGAAGACCCGCGGCCGCGATATTTATTGTTACGCTCGCCTAAATAAATTATGTGTATTATTCGTTTAAATAAATTGATATAAATTATTGTGCCTTTTAATGAATTAAGATAAGAACAAGACATTATAAATTAAATAGACATTGAAATAAAAATCATCACAGTGGTGTAAGAAGTGAGATCGAACATAAATTAGACTTATAATAATAATACAAGTGAATATAAAATAAATTGTGAAAATGACGACGATTTATGAGCTGACAGTGACTAATTTAAGAAGACATCTTGAAGACAGAGAATTAGCTTCTACCGGAAAAAAGGCTGAGTTAGTCCAACGACTAAAGAACGCTTTGCTAGAAGAAGGACTAGATCCAGAGACTTATATATTTGAAGATGCTGTCCTCTCGTCGATTTCGAAAGTTTCTGGTAATGTAGCCAAAGTTTCCGGTGATGTAGCCAAAATTTCTGGTGACATCGCATCATTAGAGAACAAAGTTTCTGACGATATTTCGAAAGTTTCTTCTGATGTAGCCAAAGTTTCCGGCGACATCGCTTCGTTGGAAGACAAAGTTTCTAACGAGATTTCTTCGCTGGAAAGCAAAGTCTCTGCTAACATCTCTTCGGAAATCTCTAAAGTCACTTCTGAGATGTCTGCCCTGGACGATAGAATATCTTCGTTAAAAAACCAAGTTGCTGCCGATATGTTGGCCTTCGAAGAAAAGATATGGAAAGAGATGGAAAAGAAGATGGAGGAAACAGGGACAGCAGAGAGAGGTAACAATCCGATTACAGTGGAGATAAAAGAAGACGAGACGAAATTTAAGTTGGAGACACGGCCGAAATTTGAAGGAAGTGGAGGTTCTATTCATGTTAAAGTCCCAACTTTCGACGGAAAATCATCATGGAACAACTACATGAAACAGTTCGAATCAGCCGCAAGAGCAAATGGATGGTCTGAAAAAGAAAAGGCTGTAAACCTGACTATCGCTCTTCGAGGAGATGCCTTAGATGTGCTTCAGACCATAGCCGTAGAGGAGACCGATGATTTCGAACAACTGAAGAAGAGGTTAAATATGCGATATGGCCACGAACATTTGGAGCATGTATATCAGTCACAGCTTAAAAATCGTAGACAGAAGAAAGATGAGGCTCTTCAAGAATATGAGGTAGATATTGCCAGATTAGTACGATATGCTTATCCAACAGCTCCCGAAGACATGATGGAAAAATTGGCCGTTCAAACGTTTATTGATGGTCTTCGTGATCATGAAATGCAGAGAACACTGCGATTAGCTCGTCACAAGACGCTGGTTGATGTCCTATCCGCCGCCCTCGAATACGAGTCAGCTACGCAGGCCTCTGGCGGGTACAGTAAAGTTAGGACTGTAAAAGAGGAAGGAGATGAAGATAAACTTGACCAGCTCGTTAATATGATGAAAAGCATGACATACAAGAAAACGAAGACCATCAGATGCTGGAATTGTGGCGAAATAGGACACGTACGAAGCTCCTGTAAGCACCCTAGGTACGACGCAAATCAAGAAACTCACCATCAGGAAAACTAGAACGGGTCAGCCTTAGGGGGGCAGCTTCGACCCAAAACTTTTCCAAAGACCCTCTCATACTAATAGCTTCTTTGAAATGCCGTGAAGATAGTGTATATGTAGATGGAGACATAAATGGTAAAAAGCATACGTTGTTGGTGGATACCGGAGCGACCAGAACCATTATACGCCCGACAGTTATAAACAGCCGAAAGAAACTGTTACCAACGAGGTTACGACTTCGGACCGCTACAGGTGAAAATGCCAACATTCATGGAGAAATCCAGGTACAATTGGGAATTGGGGCAGAAAAGTTTGTCCATACTGTTATAGTTGCTGACATCGAAGAGGATGTTATATTAGGAATGGACGTAATGAATATGCATGGATTCCAATTGGATTTTAAGAATAAGGTAATCAAAGTTGGCAACGAGGAGGTATTTCTCCATCCACATAATGACAACACTGTGCAAGCAGCCATTACAGAAGATACAGTCGTGCCTGCGAGAAACGAAACGATCATAGTAGCGCGACTACAGGGAATTGTAGACGAAGGGAGACCTGTTATGATGGAGCCTTGGAACCACGACGATGAGGTTGGCCGTGGAATCATAATTGGAAAGGAATTGGTGACTTCGGCTAAGGAAATTCCTGTGAGACTTATCAATGTCAACGACTACCCAGTGACCATAAAGAAAGAGACAAAAGTAGGAACTTGTGTACCTGTGACATCCATAATCCGTCAGGCGACAACATCTGATAATTACAACGATAAATTCGACCAAATGGTTGCAGTTGCAGGACAGTCTCTAAATCAGATGGAGAAAAGGAAATTAAGGGAATTTCTTCGGCAGTATCGTGATATTTTCGTACCGAAAGGAGGAAAGACGGGAAGAACTACGGTTGTTAAGCATAAAATTGATACTGGTAATGCTAAGCCAATTCGTCAAACAGCTCGACGATTACCACAGGCGAAAAGAGAGGAAGCTGAAACGATTGTTCAGGAAATGAAGAAAGACGGGGTGATAGAACCTTCTACGAGCCCATGGGTCTCTCCGGTGGTCCTAGTTAAGAAGAAAGACGGAACGACGAGGTTCTGTGTGGATTACCGTTTGCTGAACAACGTTACCAAGAAAGATAGTTATCCTCTGCCTCGGATCGATGACACATTGGACACATTGGCTGGAAGTAAATTGTTTTCTACTTTGGATTTGAAGTCTGGATACTGGCAGGTAGAAATGGACCCAGTAGATAAAGAAAAGACAGCCTTCACCACAGGATCTGGATTGTGGCAATTCAACGTTATGCCATTTGGACTCTGTAATGCTCCTGCGACATTTGAGAGGCTTATGGAAAATGTGTTGAGAGGGTTATCTTGGAAAACATGCCTGGTTTATTTGGATGACATAATCGTCTTGGGAGAGACATTCGCAGATCATTTGAGGAATTTAGAAAACGTTTTTAATCGACTTAAAGCTGCCCAATTGATGCTAAACCCCAAGAAGTGCCAGCTATTCCAAGGTAGAGTCAATTATCTGGGTCATATAGTCAGTAAAGAAGGAGTGGCCGTGGATAAGGGAAAAATCGATTCCATTAAACAATGGCCAAAACCAACTGACAAACATCAAGTGAGAAGTTTTCTTGGACTATGTACTTACTACCGGAGGTTTATTAAGAAGTTTACAGATATCGCTAAGCCATTAACGCGACTTACAGAGGAAGCAAGAGAATACCGCTGGGATATAGACTGCCAAAATGCCTTTGAAACGTTGAAAAAGCATTTAATAACAGCACCAATTTTAGAGTATCCACTGCCAGAAGGAGAGTTCATCTTAGATACGGATGCAAGTAATGTGGGAATTGGAGGAGTGCTGTCTCAGATTCAAGGAGGACAGGAACGAGTTCTCGGATATTTTAGTAAAGTTCTTTCAAAACCTGAACGGAATTATTGCGTCACGAGAAGAGAACTTCTGGCAGTAGTGAAATCAGTAGAGCACTTCTATCAATACCTCTATGGCAGAAAGTTTCTAATCCGAACCGACCATGCCGCCCTTAAGTGGTTGATGCAGTTTAAGAATCCAGAGGGTCAGATAGCCAGGTGGATCGAACGACTCCAAGAATACGATTTTAAGATTGAGCACCGGGCCGGAGTTAGCCATAGAAACGCAGATTCTCTTTCCAGAAGGCCATGCCCAGCAGAGTGTTCCCACTGCAACAAAACGGAATCCAAGGAAGCAGCAGTGCTAAGAACGACGATTGTCAACGACGACTGGACGCCTACTAAGATAAGGGAAGAACAAGAGAGAGATCCAGTTATACAGAAAATCCGAAAATGGAAAGAGGAAAACCGTCGACCACCTTGGCAGGAAATATCAAACCTATGCTCAGTAGTTAAGACGTATTGGGCCCAGTGGGACTCATTTATCATCGAAGATGGCTTGCTCAAACGAGTCCTGGAAAATGATGACGGTTCGGAGAAGAGAAGACAGTTGGTGATCCCAAAGAGCAGAATAGCCGAAGTACTTCGTCAGTTACACGACAGTCCATCGGGAGGGCATTTTGGTGTAAGGAAAACCCTTCAGCGAATTCGGGAACGGTTTTATTGGATGAACAGTTCCGACGATGTAAAAGACTGGTGTAAGAAATGTACTATTTGTGCCACGAGTAACGGGCCTTACCGAAAAAGGAGAGCTCCTATGAGACAATATAATGTTGGAAGCCCGTTTGAAAGAATAGCTTTGGACATCGCTGGGCCATTTCCAGAAAGTGAAAATGGAGGCAAGTACATGCTGGTAGTAATGGATTACTTCACTAAGTGGGTCGAGATTTACGCACTTCCAGACCAGAAGGCCGCCACCGTTGCAGATAAGTTGATCCAAGAATATATCAGCCGATTTGGAGTGCCTTTGGAGATCCATAGTGACCAAGGCAGGAACTTCGAAAGCGATCTATTCCAAGGAATATGTGATAGACTAGGCATGAAGAAAACAAGAACTACCGCGTATCATCCGCAATCAGATGGTATGGTAGAACGAATGAATAGGACAGTTGGCAAGTATTTGACAAAGATGGTGTCCGATCATCAGCGAGACTGGGACCAATACCTTCCGTTCTTCACAATGGCCTACAGATCTGCTGTTAACGAATCAACAGGCCAGACACCAGCCAAAGTCCTATTCGGACGCGAAATGCGACTACCTTGTGATCTCGAGTTTGGATGTCGACCTGGAGAAGATGTAGCAGGTGAAGATTATGTGATCGAATTACGAAGAAGAATGGACGATGTACATGAGTTGGTCCGTTCCCACCTTCAGATCGCTAGCGACCGAATGAAGAAACGGTACGATACACAAGCCGAAAAGGGTTGCTTTAAGAAGAACGACAAAGTCTGGCTGTATAATCCCAAGAAGCGAAAAGGTTGTTCTCCCAAATTGCAGCAGTTTTGGGAAGGCCCATACCTAATTATGGAGAAGATCAACGATGTCATCTACCGAATAAGCAAGATTCCGAAGGGAAAGCCGATGATAGTACACCATAACCGGCTGGCGTCTTTCAAAGGTGACCACGACGTAGATGAAGAAGTGGAGGTAAACCAAGTCCAAGACGTGTCTGACCTCACGTTTGAGGAATTCATGGGTGCCTATGGAGGTACCGGTAAAGCAAGACATGGTGTTACCACTGAAGAAAAGCAAGATCTACTCGCGCTCCCCGATGACTACTCGCTGGCCCTTACCATCCCGGCCAGTATCAAAGACGCACCAGGGTTGGCATCCGTCTTTCGAAGGAAGTTTGGTCGAGTTGCAGAACTTCAATGCCAAGTGCCAGCTCCCGGTAAAACCTTGAAACTCCAAGATGCATCACGTTACCTTTTCTACCTGGTAACAAAAGACACTGCCCGTAACCAACCTACCTACCGAGATGTATGGGAAGCCTTACTTCAATTGAGAGAGCACGTACTAGAGTCCGACGTGCAAAAGTTAGCCATGCCAAAGTTGGAGTGCCGCCAATTAGATTGGAGGGTTATCCGAAATATGGTGGAGGAGATCTTCAAAGACACCGAAGTCCAGGTGTTAGTCTGTTGCAATCCGCTAAGTACCTTGTGCGGAGAGAAAACCGTCCCTTGTCATTTTTATACAACTGGAAGTTGTAAAAGAGGGTCCAGTTGCCGATACCAGCATACAGTTCCGGTTCCAGTCCCGACAAGGTTCCAGGAGGAACCATCTTTTAAGAGGGGGGCAATGTTACGATAAATATACTGGCCTAAATTTTATGACTAACTATTCTGTTTTGTTGTAGAAATTTCGGCGGAAGTCTAGAACCAAAATTATGGTGAATGAGCCCGGCTAAGCTTCTCGATCTTTCGATGCAAGACAATGCGATCTTTCGATGCTGTTCTCGAATATCAGGATTGCTTATAAAATAACCGAACTTTGATTGAAGAGGGCAGTTAATTCTGAAGACCCGCGGCCGCGATATTTATTGTTACGCTCGCCTAAATAAATTATGTGTATTATTCGTTTAAATAAATTGATATAAATTATTGTGCCTTTTAATGAATTAAGATAAGAACAAGACATTATAAATTAAATAGACATTGAAATAAAAATCATCACAATATTTTAACAAAAATGTCATCAAAATGTATATAAAATAGTTATAAAAATTTTTAGTTAAATTAAAAGAAAGACAAAAAATAGAAAAACAAAAATGGACAAAACTATAATTAAGTTAAATATATCGAATAAGAATATATAATTTATAAAGATGTAATATAGCAATAAATGATAACTAAACGCCAAATCTATTGTACCAATGAGAATGTTATTAGTACCAGTTAAATATATAACAATATACAGTTAAAAGACAATAATTAGATAAAAATAATATAACATATAGAATAAAAGTACATGCAAATACAAAAATAGTAAACACTTAAAAAAAAAGAAATATAAATCTTATTTGAGCCTAATTTATTGATTTTTTCTGTACAAAAATACTAAGCTGAAATTAATAATTTATGTAACGATTGAACTTTTCGAATTTTTTCTGGTTCTATTGGCGATATTGAGATCCGTATTGTCTTTGTTAGAATTACCTGTTTTTGGTGTTCCTTGATGTGTTAGTTTTTGATTTGATGTTAATTTTATTTCAGTCTGTTGTGGTTGTGATTTCTTGTATCCGTGTTTTTCCTGAGATGATGGATTTACCGGTTGTTTGAGTTTCACGCCAGTTTTATGGATAACTGGTGTTTGTAGTTGTGGACTTTCAACTTCTCGTTCGACTAAAGAAGTTATTGGGGTGCTAGGTTCACTTTGTGTACGATGTTCGCTTCGTTTCTCTTCTTCGGTGTGGTCTAGATATTTTAAATCTTCTATTGTATACTTTCTACCATTTACAAATAGAATATCTTTTTTAACGTAACAGTTTGGTTCGTTGCTTTCTTTGAACTTGAGTAGATATTTTTTTATAAGTTTGTGCTCTTGCCTTTGAATTTCTGTTTGGTCGTTAACAATGCTTATTTTTGAACCTTGTAGGTTTTTTTTATTTTGAAAAATTAATTTTTTTGTGAGGTACGACAGAAACTCTATTTTAATTGGGGCAGATTTACCACATTTACAGAATAGCTTAATAAATACTATATATTAATAAACATAGAGATTAATAGATAGAAAGTAAGTAGATTAAGATTGATATATTTATATATTGACTATTGACTATATTACATTGAAAAATTTTAAAATATGGCAGTTCCACAATTTGACGTTAAAAATTTATGCATTTTTCCAAATTTTGACGGAAATCCAAATGAATTACATGAATTTATTAAAGTTTCTACAATACTTCTAAACCATTATTATGGCAGACTTAATGCAGCTAATATACAAAACAAATTTTTGCTTCATGGTATTATCAGTAAATTAACAGGTAGAGCCAAAGAAGTTATATCTGTATATGGATGATATATCAAAATTGTGGAGACCAGAGAGACGAAAATTCGCTTACAGGGGACCTAGTAAATTTAAGACAAGGCTCAACAGAATCTATTATGCATTTTTATGAAAAGATCATGGGACTTTTAAGCTGTATTAATAATTACCTAGAATTACATACCATAAATGCCGATATTAAAAGGAGCAAACAATAATTTTTCCGTCAACAAGCTCTTACAACATTCTTAGCAGGCCTACGAGAACCAATGGGCTCTGTTATCAGAGCAATGGGACCAGGAAGTTTAGCAACGGCAATACAATACGTACGGGAAGAAAATAATGTTCGATACCTTCAAAAAAATCAAATAAGTCAACCTTCAACATCAGGAAGAAGCGAAAATTATCAAGAACGCCGACCTCAGAGACAGCAGATGCCTGTACCTATCCAGAAACCATTGTATCAACAGCCAAATTTTGCACCTCCGCGATGGCAGCAACCAATGAGACAATTCTATTCGCAGAATCAGTTTCAGCAACCACATCGGCAACAAAACTTCCATCAATTTAGACAAAATTCAAACCCTCCAGCATTCAGGACCCAGAACCAGTCAAATGTATGGGCACCCAATCCAAGACAGTCAAAACAGTCTAGACCAACACCTATGAGTGGAATAACAGAAACCACAACCAGAGGCCGTCAAAATTTTATACCAAATTACCGAGCACATCCAAAATTCACCGTAGAAGAACTTTACAACATACAATGCCATGGAGATGAGCAAGAAGAGAATGACAACTACAATGATTACTACGAACCTGAATACGACAATTTTCTACAAGATACATACGAAAATCAACCAACCAAATACGAAGAAAACGTAAATTTTCGAGAGGACCCACCAGAAGCAATCGGAACGTAATTGAACTTAATTTATTTCCCGACAAGAAGGAGCTACCCTACATCTAAATTTCTAAGCCTTCTTTACGACTTTTAATCGATACAGGATCCACAAAGTCATTTCTTAATCCAGAAATAGCTTCTTCATACTTTCCAAGTTACATAAAACATGAACCCTTTGTCGTCACATCAATTTTTCAAAAATATTCCCAAAAATATTGTGCCGAAATTCCTTCATTTTCAGAATTTAATTCTGACAGCAAAATTAAATTTTACCTCTTTAAGTTTCACAAAACTTTCGATGGTCTTATTGGCGTCGACAATCTAAAACTCTTCGAAGCCCAATTAAACTTCCCTAAATCGCTTCTAGTTACAAAAGATTCTACAATCTCCATTAAATATTACGAAACAAATAAAACACAATTTTATTCCATTCATTTGGAAGCAAATTCTATTAGCCAAGTGAAAATTCCTGTCAAACAAGAAAAAGAACCATCAATATTTCAACCCAAAAAGTGCAAGGCGTCGTAGTACGAGAAGCCCTTACTAACGACGAGAACCACCTCGCCTGGACCAAAATTGCCAACTTCACGTCAGACCCCATTCATCTTTCTCTTATGGAACCATTCGAAAGCAAGAAAATAGACATTCAAGATTTCCATATATATTCCATGGAAACAACCTCCGGACCAGACTACAGACAAGATATCGACGACTTAATTAAAACCGAACACCTTAACGAAGAAGAAGAGGAACAAGTTCGCCACCTATGCCGAAAATTCTCTGATATATTTCACCAACCAGACACTCCTCTCAGCTTTATTAACGAAGTTAAACACCACATCAGAACCAAGGATGAAGAGCCTGTATATACGAAATCATACCGGTACCCGTATGTGCACAAGGAAGAAGTAAAGAAATAAATATCTTTAATGTTAGAGCAAGGTATCATTCGACCAAGTCAATCACCATGGTCCTCGCCCATTTGGGTCGTGGCAAAGAAACCAGATTAATCCGGTAAAATAAAGTGGAAGATAGTAGTAGATTATAGAAAGGTCAACGAGAAGACAATTGACGACCGATACAGAATTCCTCACATTAGCGAGGACAAATTGGGAAGATGTCAATATTTTACGACCCTCGACTTAGCGAGCGGATTTCACCAAATCGAGATGGCCGAAGAAGACATTCCCAAAACAGCATTTAATGTGGAAAATGGACACTATGAATATTTAAGAATGCCATTTGGACTTAAGAACGCTCTGTCCACGTTCCAACGTAAATTATGAATGTTCTTGGGAAAAACACTTTTTTAAAAACTGAACTCACAATTAAAGCTTTTTATTTTCGACTTACAAAGATTTTAGTAACAACAACAATAAATTAAATCAGACTGAAAATATTGATTTTCACATGGTGTTTTTATAATTTTATAATTGCTGATCTTGCTGTTCGATACGTCGCAATTTAGTCCAGAATGTTCAAGCGATAGCCCCGTGGTGAAATCCACGTGGTAGAATTCACTGGATGGTAGCGGTTATTGTACTGTAACTACTCCATCCCCTGAAGAAGTTTTGTGAGGGACGAACAGAACTGTTGAGTTGGCCTCTTCTGGAGTTTCGTCGCTAGAGTTGGGTTTTTTGTTATTTGTTTTATACCTGTAACATACAGTATGGTGGAAATGAAAGGAATAAATTCGTTATTTCGTAAACCGGAGACTTTAAGGAAAAATCCTGAAACCCGTCGATTTTTAGTTTTAAATAAGCTATTCGTAAGAATACATTTTTATTTTTGACGTCATCTATGTGAGCGTAATGACGTCATTGCTAAAATTTTTGAATAGAAAGGGGGTATTGTAATACATCATTTGAAAGGTCTTTTAAATACCTATTCAGCTATATCAATATGTCGTAAGTAATTGAAGTTTGTAAATGTTTAAAAAAAATAATTAAATTTTTATTATTACAATAAATATTTATTTGTTGTTCAAATTGTTTACCTTTAGCTAAAATACAATGAGAAAGCGTGCCGCGAACTCTTCTCTAACATTCTCTAAAACTTCCGGAGTTAGTTGAACATCCTCATTACGTATTCTTTCTTTCAGTTCATTAATATTTTGTGGTCTATTTTGATACACCTTATTTTTTAAATATCCCCATAAAAAGAAATCAAGAGGAGTCAAATCAGGTGACCTAGGCGGCAATTCTATTGTTCCTCTTCGACCTATCCACCGATTTGGAAAGACGTTGTTTAAGTAGTTGCGTACCAAGACAGCATAGTGTGGAGGCGCACCATCTTGCTGTAGCCATAAATCATTTCTGTTTCTAAACAACCGGTTCAATTCTGGAAGCAAGAAATTTTGAAGAAATTCTAAATATCGAGGACCTGTTAAGTTTTCTTCGAAAAAGAATGGTCCAATACACCTATTATCTATTATTCCCACCCAAACATTAATTTTCTCTGGGTATTGAGTACGGTACTCTTGCATCCAGTGTGGATTTTCCGTAGCCCAGTACCGATAAGTTTGACGATTGACATGACCGTTTAGTAGAAATGTAGCTTCATCAGAGAAAATAATCTTTTTTAAAAACATCGGATCTCTGTTATTTCGTTCCATTATAATGTCACAAAATTCAATTCGTCTATCAAAATCATCTCCCATAAGTTCTTGTATTAAACTTACTTTGTAGGGATGCCACTTTTCCTTCTTTAGCTGTTTAAGAACTGTTGAATGGTCCATGTCATTATCTAATGCTACTTGCCGTGAACTGTTATGAGGATTATCTTGAAAAGCTAACAGAACGTCTACTTGTTGGTTTTCAGATATTGGTTTTCTACTACCTTTAGGAAGGTCTTTAACATGACCCGTTTCTCTAATTTTTTTCTCAATTTTGCTTACAGTGGATATTGAAATTGGTTCTCGACGGGGGTATTTATTATTAAATAACGCACATACTTCTTTCTGCGTACGTGTTTTATCTCCATAACCAAACATTATGAGAATTTCAATTCTTTGCGTTTCAGTTAGCTTCATGTTCAAAGATACAAATACTTTTTGAATACGTTTGCTACAATAATACTATTAATCACTTGACAGAAAGTTAATTAAGTTTGAATGTCCATTTATCAATGTTCATATTGATAAGGTAACTAGTTTTTTTAAAAAGGTAAAAAGTAGATAAAAAAGACAATTCATTACCAGTGATGGCCTTTATAAAATTTATTTTTGGGTGTCAATAATACATCATATCAATACTTAATAAATATTTATTGTAATAATAAATATTTAATAATTTTTTTAAACAATTACAAACATCAAATACTCAGACATATTGATATGGCTGAATAGGTATTTAAAAGACTTTTCAAATGATGTATTACAATACCCCCCTTTCTATCTAAAAATTTTAGCAATGACGTCATCACGCTCACATAGATGACGTCAAAAATAAAAATGTATTCTTACGAATTGCTTATTTAAAAATAAAAATCGACGGGTTTCAGGATTTTTCCTTAAAGTCTCCGGTTTACGAAACAACGAATTTATTCCTTTCATTTCCACCATACTGTATATAGAGGCAGATTATTCTAAGAAAAATATATAAAGGAGTCATCCAAAAATGGTTATGGCTATGGTTCCATAATTTCGGGTTAATTGTCTCTAGATGTTCCTCTTCTTTAGAGAGTTCATGCAGTTTGTCTAAGGGGATGTGAACTATCCTTAATGGTTTGAATTTAATCGCTGTTTGAATATCTATGGTCCTTATTTTGGGAAGCATTAGCGGTTGCTCTAGATTGGGGTCTTGAATTCAGTTCTGGGCGGAAGATTGATGAGAATTTTTCTTGAACTGATTTTAATTGGTATCTAAGGGCTTGGTCGAAATTTTGTAAACTGCTAAAATACGGATGGCTAAGTCCATTTTGAATTGCTGTGGTGACTGCATCGTATTGGGTTTCAATTCTGTCCAAATCTTCCTTTATTGTTAGTAGTTTGAAAAAGTGTATAAAATCGTGTGTACTAGTATGAATCTTTGCTTGTCCCAGGTTGAGGGGAATTATTCCTGGGTTGTCTTTCAGGTCCTTGATCTTCACTTCCTCTCCCATTGTCAGGGTGACCCTGTGGGGAAGGTTAAGAATTGGTTTTTGATTTAGGTTGATGTTGTTTTATGTTTTTCTTGTGAACTGTAGCTTTTTATGTGTTTACAGTCACTTCGTTATTTCTTTTTATATATTTTGCGGAATATCGCGGAAGTAATTTATTTCTGGTAACTGTTTTTCGTGTATAGATTTTTGTGCTTGGTTTATACGTAATAGGGTCTTGTCTCGATTTATTTCTATTTTCGATGACTTTATTTTTATTCTCTTGTATATGCTGGTTTACTTCCTTGTATAATTCCTTTGTTATCTCTCTATGATTTTGTATATAATTGTTCAGTATTACTTTCTGTATGTCAACGTCAAAGGGATCTTTTGCGTCAATATGTCCGTTTAATATGTCAATGGGTTTTAACTTTGTTGCCGAATGCATGGAATTATTGTACCCAATTATAGCGTATAGCATTTGTTCTTTTATCGAGAGCTTTGCTTTGGTGTTCCTTAGGATTCGAAGATGTTCGATTAATGTAGAATGAAATCTCTCAATCATGCCGTTGGATTGCGGATTCTCTGGTGTCGTATAGTGGATTGAGATTTTATTAGATTCTACAAATTCTTGTACTATTACTCCATTTTTAAATTCCGTACCATTATCGGCTACTATCATTGTTGAGAGTCCATGATGTGTTATAAAAATCAATAGGGCGTTGAGTACCTTGATTTCATTTCCTCAAACTTCTGTCCATCAGCCTGAAATAAATCAATGTGAATTATTTCCAGTGGTTTAGTGGGAGTGGGTGTAAACATAAATTTTGGTTTGGGAGGAAGTCTGTCGTATTTATTTTCTTAACATATATCGCAAAAGTGTATGATATCTTCTATGTCCTTCTTTATATTAGGCCAGTTAAATCATGTCCTTATTTGACTTTCTGGTTCAGCTATTCCTCTATGGTTCGTTTTTCCTTTATGATAGTTTTTTATAATTTCTTTTTGTTGTTCTTCTAGGTTAACATCTTTCAATAAAAGATTACACTTTACTAAGTCATATGCGTTGTGTTTATCCTGTTTCCTGTTAATTTCGCAAATTTCTACAAAAATTTTTTCTTCTGCTTCAAATAAAATTGCATACTTCTTTTTCGGGTTGAGGTATTCCTTAAAAATTTTTATGGTATCAGTTTTTAACTGATTTTTCGATAGCTGGATATGATAACGTCTTTTGTTCGGAAAGGTTTGTATAATCGCTGGAAGTTGTGGATTGTAGTTAACGATTTTGACTATAATTTGGTTATTGTAGAAGTTAAGTGGTTTTTCCGAAATAGGCATACCAAGAATTGGGTTTTCTACTGCTGTATGTATTGTTTCATTTCCGTCTTCGTCCATGTTTTGATCTTCGTTTTCAACAGTGTCTGCTGAGATATTTTGATCTTCGTTTTTATCAGTGTCTTCTGGGATGTTTTCTGGAATTAATTCTGTTGCTTTTTCTTCTACAATCTCGTCGATTATTCGATCTGCATCTGGATTATTAGTCGTTGACCATCCATCGTCTTCTGTGTCTACTAAATCATCAAAGACTTCCTTAATTTGTGAATCGATGTCCTTAGTTTCCTTAGTGTGTATTTCGATTCGAGACAGTGCGTCCGCATTTGTATTAACTTTGCCTTTTTTGTAAATTACTTCGTAGTCAAATTCTTCTAATTTTAATCTCCAACGTACTAGTTTGGAGTTGGATTCCTTTAGGGAAAATAGATATTGCAAAGGCCGGTGATCTGAAAGTATTTTAAATTTTCTTCCAAATAGGCAGGGTCGGAAATACTTAGTTGCCCACACCATTGCTAACATTTCCTTTTCTATTGTGGAGTACTTGTTTTCGGTTTCATTTAGTGTCCTGGAAGCAAAGGCAATTGGTTTATCACTGCCAACTGGTCCTTGGGAAAGTACAGCACCGATAGCGAAGTTGCTGACATCTGGTGTGAGGTTAAACGGTTTGGAAAAATCTGGATATTGTAATAACGGCTCATTCATTAATAATTTCCTGCATGTTTCAAAGCATTCTACGAATTCGGGTGTATGTTCGATCTTTGCATCTTTTTTCAAGCATCTTGTTAAAGGTTTTGTGATTTTTGCGAAGTCTCGAATAAACTTCCTGTAATATCCCAGTAGTCCACGAAATCCTCTTATTTCTTTTGCTATTTTCGGTATTCGATATTTTTCTATTGGTTCAATTTTCGCTGGATTCGGTTTTATGCCATCTTGTGCAACTACGTGTCCCAGAAAATTAACTTGCTTTTTTAAGAATTCACATTTGTCGACTTGGATTTTTAGTCGAGCTTCTCTTAGTCGTTGAAATACTTTTGTAAGATTTACTATGTGTTCTTGTAGTGATGTTGAATATACTATTACCTCGTCCATATAGACGAGGCATATTTCTCCTTGAAGTCCCTTCAATACGTTGTCCATCATACGTTGGAACGTGGACGCAGCGTTCTTAAGTTCATTCTTAAATATTCATAGTGTCCATTTTCCACATTAAATGCTATTTTGGGAATGTCTTCTTCGGCCATCTCGATTTGGTGAAATCCGCTCGCTAAGTCGAGGGTTGCAAAATATTGACATCTTCACAATTTGTCCAAAATATCGCTGTGAGGAATTCTGTATCGGTCGTCAATTGTCTTCTCGTTGACCTTTCTATAATCTACTACTATCCTCCACTTTATTTTACCGGATTAATCTGGTTTCTTTGCCACGACCCAAATGGGCGAGGACCATGGTGATTGACTTGGTCGAATGATACCTTGCTCTAACATTAAAGATATTTATTTCTTTACTTCGTCCTTGTGCACATACGGGTACCGGTATGATTTCGTATATACAGGCTCTTCATCCTTGGTTCTGATGTGGTGTTTAACTTTGTTAGTAAAGCTGAGAGGAGTGTCTGGTTGGTGAAATATATCGGAGAATTTTCGGCATAGGTGGCGAACTTGTTCCTCTTCTTCTTCGTTAAGGTGTTCGGTTCTAATTAAGTCGTCGATATCTTGTCTGTAGTCTGGTCCGGAGGTTGTTTCCATGGAATATTTATGGATCTCTTTTATGTCTACTTTCTTGCTTTCGAGTGGTTCCATAAGAGAAAGATGAATGGCGTCTGATGTGAAGTTGGCAATTTCGGTCCAGGCGAGGTGGTTCTCGGCGTTAGTACGGCTTCTCGTACTACAACGCCTTGCACTTTTTGGGTTGGAATAATGATGGTTCCTTTTTCTTCTTTGACAGGAATTTTCACTTGGCTAATAGAATTTGCTTCCAAATGAATGGAATAAAATTGTGTTTTATTTGTTTCCTAATATTTAATGGGGATTGTAGAATCTTTTGTAACTAGAAGCGATTTAGGGAAGTTTAATTGGGCTTCGAAGAGTTTTAGATTGTCAAGGCCAATAAGACCATCGAAAGTTTTGTGAAACTTAAAGAGGTAAAATTTAATTTTGCTGTCAGAATTAAATTCTGAAAATGAAGGAATTTCGGCACAATATTTTTGGGAATAGTTTTGAAAAAATGATGTGACGACAAAGGGTTCATGTTTTATGTAACTTGGAAAATATGAAGAAGCTATTTCTGGATTAAGAAATGACTTTGTGGATCCTGTATCGATTAAAAGTCGTAAAGAAGGCTTAGAAATTTAGATGTAGGGTAGCTCCTTCTTGTCGGGAAATGAATGAAATTCAATTACGTTCCGATTGCTTCTGGTGGGTCCTCTAGAAAATTTACGTTTTCTTCGTATTCTGTTGGTTGATTTTCGTATGTATCTTGTAGAAAATCGTCGTATTCAGGTTCGTAGTAATCAATTGTAGTTGGCATTCTCTTCTTGCTCATCTCCATGGCAGTGTATATTGTAAAGTTCTTCTACGGTGAATTTTGGCTGTGCTCGGTAATTTGGTGTAAAATTTTGACGGCCTCTGGTTGTGGTTTCTGTTATTCCACTCATAGGTGTTGGTCTAGACTGTTTTGACTGTCCGGGTTTGGGTGCCCATACATTTGACTGGTTCTGGGTCCTGAATGCTGGAGGGTTTGAATTTTGTCTAAATTGATGGAAGTTTTGTTGCCTATGTGGTTGCTGGAATTGATTCTGCGGATAGAATTGTCTCATTGGTTGCTGCCATCGCGGAGGTGCAAAATTTGGCTGTTGATACAATGGTTTCTGGATAGGTACAGGTATCTGTTGTCTCTGAGGTCGGCGTTCGTGATAATTTTCGCTTCTTCCTGATGTTGGTTGACTTATTTGATTTTTTTGAAGATATCGAACATTATTTTCTTCCTGTACGTATTGTATTGCCGTGGCTAAACTTGCTGGTCTCATTGCTCTGATAACAGAGCCCATTGGTTCTCGTAGGCCTGCTAAGAATGTTGTAAGAGCTTGTTGACGGAAAAATTCTTGTTTGCTCCTTTTAATACCGGCATTTATGGTATCTAATTCTAGGTAATTATTAATACAGCTTAAAAGTCCCATGATCTTTTCATAAAAATGCATAATAGATTCTGTTGAGCCTTGTCTGAAATTTAATAGATCCCTTGTAAGCGAATTTTCGTCTCTCTGGCCTCCAAAATTTTGGATTCATGCGTTTTTTATTTCATCCCAACTTTCGCATCCATATAAAGATATAACTTCCTTGGCTCTACCTGCTAATTTACTGATAATACCATGAAGCAAAAATTTGTTTTGTATACTAGCTGCATTAAGTCATAATAATGGTTTAGAAGTATTGTAGAAACTTTAATAAATTCATGTAATTCATTTGGATTTCTGTCAAAATTTGGAAGAATGCATAAATTTTTAACGTCAAATTGTGGAACTGCCATATTTTAAAAATTTTCAATATAATATATAGTCAATAGTCAAATCAGTATAGTAAATTTTCAATAGTCAATATATAAATATATCAATCTTAATCTACTTATTTCCTATCTATTAATATCTATGTTTATTAATATATAGTATTTATTAAGCTATTCAATTTTGTCTTTAAATAAGTTTCTCAATTTTTCTAAAGTCAATCTAAGAAATTAGAGGAGATATTTTTAAATTATTTTAATCTTTCTGTCAATTTATTCAAATCTTTGTTTAATTTATCTTCAAATCTAGCTCTGATTCAGTCTAAGGACTCTTTTATTTTATTTAATCTTCTTAATTCTAAGTAATAATAAAATCGCTTACAGGATAAAGACGATGCTGATGTGCATTCCTTTGCTCCTGAAGGCTTTTTCTAACTTCTAATTCCCTCGGGTGAACTCTGCAGACGGTTTCCCTAGGGCTGGTTCTTGGAACAGTGGACAAACACTTAAAAGTGACGAGGATCTATAAAGACTCTTCCACTTACGTACTGACTCTGCGCTAATTATGAATGTTCTTGGGAAAAACACTTTTTTAAAAACAGAACTCACATTTAAAACTTTTTATTTTCGACTTACAAAGATTTTAGTAACAACAACAATAAATTAAATCAGACTGAAAATATTGATTTTAACATGGTGTTTTTATAATTTTATAATTGCTGATCTTGCTGTTCGATACGTCGCAATTTAGTCCAGAATGTTCAAGCGGTAGCCCCGTGTTGAAATCCACGTGGTAGAATTCACTGGATGGTAGCGGTCATTGTACTGTAACTCGTATGATGGACAACGTATTGAAGGGACTTCAAGGAGAAATATGCCTCGTCTATATGGACGAGGTAATAGTATATTCAACATCACTACAGGAACACATAGTAAATCTTACAGAAGTATTTCAACGACTAAGAGAAGCCCGACTAAAAATTCAAGTCGACAAATGTGAATTCTTAAAAAAGCAAGTTAATTTTCTGGGACACGTAGTCACACAAGAAGGCATAAAACCGCATCCAGCGAAAATTGAAGCAATAGAAAAATATCCAATACCGAAAACAGCAAAAGAAATAAGAGGATTTCTTGGACTACTAGGATATTACAGGAAGTTTATTCGAGACTTCGCAAAAATCACAAAACCTTTAACAAGATGCTTGAAAAAAGATGCAAAGATCGAACATACACCCGAATTCGTAGAATGCTTTGAAACATACAGGAAATTATTAATGAATGAGCCGTTATTACAATATCCAGATTTTTCCAAACCGTTTAACCTCACAACAAATGCCAGCAACTTCGCTATCGGTGCAGTACTTTACCAAGGACCAGTTGGCAGTGATAAACCAATTGCCTTTGTTTGCAGGACACTAAATGAAACCGAAAACAAGTACTCCACAATAGAAAAGGAAATGTTAGCAATGGTGTGAGCAACTAAATATTTCCGACCCTACCTATTTGGAAGAAAATTTAAAATATCAAATTGCAATATCTTTTTCCCCTAAAGGAACCCAACTCCAAACTAGTACGTTGGGGATTAAAATTAGAAGAATTTGACTACGAAGTAATTTACAAAAAAGGCAAGGCTAATACAGATGCACTGTCTCGAATCGAAATACACACAAAGGAAACTAAGGACATCGATTCACAAATTAAGGAAGTCTTTGATGATTTAGTAGACATGAAAGACGATGGATGTTCAACGACTAATAATCCAGATGCAGATCGAATAATCAACGAGATTGTAGAAGAAAAAGCAACAGAATTAATTCCAGAAAACATCCCAGAAGACACTGATAAAAACGAAGATCAAAACATCCCAGTAGACACTGTTAGAAACGAAGATCAAAACATGGACGAAGACGGAAATGAAACAATACATACAGCAGGAGAAAACCCAATTCTTGGAATAAGTATTTCGAAAAAACCACTTAACTTCTACAATAACCAAATTATAGTCAAAATCGTCAACTACAATCCACGACCTCCAGCGATTATACAAACCTTTCCGAATAAAAGACGTTATCATATCCAGCTATCGAAAGATCAGTTAAAAGCTGATACCATAAAATTTTTTAAAGAACACCTCAACCCGAAAAAGAAGTATGTAATTTTATTTGAAGCAGAAGAAGAAATTTTTGCAGAAATTTGCCGAAATTATCAGAAAAACTTTTAAACACAACGCATATGACTTAGTAAATTGTAATCTTTTATTGGAAGATGTTAACCTAGAAGAACAACAAAAAGAAATTATAAAAAACGAACCATAGAGGAATAGCTGAAACTGAAAGTCAAATAAGGAAACTACTGGCCTTATATGAAAAAGGACATAAAAGATATCATAAACTTTTGCGATATATGTCAAGAAAATAAATACGACAGACTTCCTCCCAAATCAAAATTTATGGTTACACCAACTCCCACTAAACCACTGGAAATAATTCACATTGATTTATTCCAGGCTGATGGACAGAAGTTTCTAACCATAATAGACGCATTTTTGAAGTTCGGACAAGCCTACCCAATAAATGGAGGAAATGCAATCAATGTACTCAACGCCCTATTTTTATAACACATCATGGACTCCCAACAATGATAGTAGCCGATAATGGTACGGAATTTAAAAATGAAGTAATACAAGAATTTGTAGACTCTCATAAAATCTTAATCCACTATACGACACCAGAGAATCCGCAATCCAACGGGATGATTGAGAGATTTCATTCTACATTAATCGAACATCTTCGAATCCTAAGGAACACCAAAGCAAAGCTCTCGATAAAAGAACAAATGTTATACACCATAATTGGTTACAATAATTCCATACATTGAGCAACGAAGTTAAGACCCATTGACATATTAAACGGACATATCGACGCAAAAGATCCCTTTGACGTTGACATACAGAAAGTAATACTGAACAATTATATCCAAAATCATAGAGAGATAACAAAGGAATTATACAAGGAAGTAAACCAGCATATACAAGAGAATAAAAATAAAGTCATCGAAAATAGAAATAAATCGAGACAAGATCCTATTACGTATAAACCAAGCACAAAAATCTATACACGAAAAACAGTTACCAGAAATAAATCATTTCCGCGATATTCCGCAAAACATATAAAACGGAATAACGAAGTGACTGTAAACACATGAAAAGCTACAGTTCACAAGAAAAACATAAAACATCAACCTAAATCAAAAACCAATTCTGAACCTTCCCCACAGGATCACCCTGACAATTGGAGAGGAAGTGAAGATCAAGGACCTGAAAGACAACCCATGAATAATTCCCCTCAACCTGGGACAAGCAAAGATTCATACTAGTACACACGATTTTATACACTTTTTCAAACTACTACCAATAAAGGAAGAATTGGACAGAATTGAAACCGAATACGATGCAGTGACCACAGCAATTCAAAATGGACTTAGCCATCCGTATTTTAGCAGTTTACAAAATTTGGACCACGCTCTTAGATACCAATTAAAATCAGCTCAAGAAAAATTCTCATCAATCTTCCGCCCAGAATTGAATTCAAGACCCCAATCCAGAGTTATATAAATTCAAGAACAACCATCCCAGAGCAACCGCTAATGCTTCCCAAAATAAGGACCATAGATATTCAAACAGCGATTAAATTCAAACCATTAAGGATAGATCACATCCCCTTAGAAAAACTGCATGAACTCTCTAAGGAAGAGGAACATCTGGAGACAATTAACCCGAAATTATGGAACCATAGCCATAGCCATTTTTGGATGACTCCTTTATATATCTTTATTACAATAATCTGCCTCTATATATGTTACAGGTATAAAACAAATAACAAAAAACCCAACTCTAGCAACGAAACTCCAGAAGAGGCCAACTCAACAGTTCTGTTCGTCCCTCACAAAACTTCTTCAGCGGATGGAGTAGTTACAGTACAATGACCACTACCATCCAGTGAATTCCACCACGTGGATTTCAATACGGGGCTACAGCTTGAACATTCTGGGCTAAATTGCGACGTATCGAACAGCAAGATCAGCAATTATAAAATTATAAAAACACCATGTTAAAATCAATATTTTCAGTCTGATTTAAATTATTGTTGTTACTAAAATCTTTGTAAGTCGAAAATAAAAAGCTTTAATTGTGAGTTCAGTTTTTAAAAGTGTTTTTCCCAAGAACATTCATAATTCGCTTTTCTGGATTATTCCTTCTTGTAACATTTTAATAATTTTCGTCTTTACCTCTTCCTTATGCATTTGAGGATATCTATAGGATTTAGTGAAGATAGGTTTAGCGTTGTTTGTTTCGATTTTGTACTTGATTTCGTTTGTGAAGGTCAGTTTGTCGCCTTCGACGTAAAATATATCTGCATATTCAGTACATATATCTAGAATTAGTTCTTGTTCTTCGCAATTTAGATGATCAATTCTTAGTTGTTCTTTAATTATTCGTGTTCTATCTACTACGGATTCTTCGAAATCATTTCCGTTGTAGGATAGGATTGTCTCCGAATTTTTGAATGGTGCGATGAAAATGTCTGAAAATTCGATTGTCTTCGGCATAGCATTAGCATTTAGGACGGAAAAGAATTCTCCATTTTCGTCTACATGGACTAACGCATGAGGTAATCTTACTTTTTCTATTTCTTGAGCTGATAATATGGCATCTGTATTTGATAAGTTCCATTTTAGTCTGCATATTTGTTCGGTCCGGCTGTCAATGGTAATTCTGTTTTTTTCTTTTATTCGTTTCCTCTCCGGTCTTTCAAGATTTTTGTCTTGATCTCGGTTTTTTACAATAGTGTATTTTTTATTTATAGGGTTTTGGTATTTTAAATTTGGTTGCTGTTTAGAATCTGACTTAATTTTTATTTTAGATTCGGTTTGTCTTGTTTCTGTAGGGTGTGTCGGTGATTTGTCTTTAGGAGGTGTGTTTGTCTCGTTTCCTACTTTGTGAAGGGTAAGAGTTTTAAAATTTATATGCAACTGTCGGAATTTGAGATCTATTACGCATTCATAATGATCTAGAAAGTCTAGGTCTATTGTACCATCGAAATCAATGTCTAAATTGAAAATAAAGACTTTGTGAGGATTATTGTTAGTGAAGGGGATCAGGACAGATTCTGTTATTAACAATTTTTGATCGGTTATACCTTGAATAGTAACGTTTTCAGGAAATCTATTATGATAATTGCGTGCTGTGTTTTCTTTGAAAACAGTGATTCCAGCACCTGTGTCGATTTAAAGTTTAAAAGTGTTTAGCATGTGGTAGCATAATATAAATTTTTGGAACTCATTGTATGAAATGGGGTTACATGAATGTCTGTTCGGGAAAATTGAGATCCGGATGAAAGTTGTCCAAGTTGAGTGTTTGGATTTGTTCTTGGATATTCGTAATATCCGTTGAGTGGTTCGTGTGATTGGAAGGATGATTTTGACTCTGAAGTGAAAGAAAATCCTGATAATTTTGTGTGTTATTGGTTGCATAAAAGTTACCAGTTTGTGGATTATTTTCTGTATAATAATCTGTTTCATAGTTTTCATAATTATCGGTATTATAATAATTATCTGTATAGTAATCGTCTGTATAATAGTTAGTCGTCATTTCATCAGGGTATTCGTTTAAAACATGTGCCCATTGGAAGTTTATGTTTCTTTAAATAACATATGCACAATTTTGATTTTGAGATGAAAAGGAAGGTCTCTGTTGGTTGAAATTTGGATTGTTCGAGGAATATTGATTCCTATTAGGATTCTGATTGTTTTGATAGTTGTTGGGTCCATTATTATATTGGTTTGGTAACCGTGTGGCCTAGAAAAAGTTTGGTTTCGCTGTACGAAACGTGAAGAGCGGCATTCAGTATTTAGATGACCAATGCGGCCAATGAAAAATAAAAGTATGGAGAAATATACAATGTAGCGTTTTAAATTTGTTAATATTTGATATCTATATACTTAATAGAATAAATTCTGTTTTAAGTTTTGTCTTCAGTTGTTTCAAAATATAGGTAGTTGTTTTTGTCTCCGTTACATTGTAAATTTAAATTATTCCGGTTAAAACTAAAATCAATATAATACATGTTATGTGTTATTTCGACGAATTTAAAAGAGTGGTTTTTTTCGTTGAAAACGATTTGTTTACATTCGAGTCCCCTAATATAATATTGCAAGTCAGGTAATACAATTTTTCTAATACGTAATAAACTGGGAATATTTCAATGTTTTTTTGGTCGGTTCGTTGCTAAGAATGAGGTCAAGAAAGGGTAGATTGTTTGTTTAGGTTGATAGACCACAAAAACTAGCTTTGAGGCGCGAGGGAAATTGATTTTGCGTTGAAAATTGGAAAAATGTAAGGCATCGAGGAGTCAAGCAAGAAACTTCAGAGTAGATAGCTGTTTGGGCCATTTTGAATCGCGAGTCGATTCAAATTTCTTTGTGTAATGTCTTAAGACCGGTTAAGGTGATAATACTCTTTGCATAATGGCAGCTTAGAACAGAGTAATCACCATAAGATTTGTGCACCGGAACTGAAGAAATTTTGTAAAGTATTATATAGAATGTCCCCGTCGACAGCTTGATTTCCTCCACCAAGTTCCTGTTTCAATCGTTCCTGCCTAAGTATGGAAATGGTTTTCTTCTGTCCAATTTGAGAGTTTTGTCCTTTGCAGCTCCAATCCCAGAGATAGTAGCAAGTTTTTTTTTGAAAGTTAAGTGCTAAACAGTGAAATTAAGGTAACAATTAACATTTTAAATTTTAAAGTAAAGACAGACATTTATTTTTTTGATAATTATTAATAATTGCTTTCATTAAAATTTAAAAGGATTTGTAATAAATAATAAATTGTAAATTTTATGGTTTAACTTAGCTGTCATTTTAATTGTTTTTTTTTTTTAAATTTAATGTTAACATATGACAGATAGCTTTATTTGTTTCGATATTTATTGGTTTTGTTTGTTTTAAACAAAGGTTAATTTCTGTGCGGTAACATTTGTAAGTTTTTGTAGTATCTCCAACCTCTTTGTAAACGGAGTTTGTAAACGGACACATGTAAGTTTTTTTTTATTCTGTATTTGGCAACTATTTATATAGTATATTTTTTATGCATTTATGTGTTGATAACTGTTTGTATGAGACAAAAATAAACGTTTTGATTTGTTTCTCTGATCCATTTTTGTTTTTATTTTAGAAAATCTCCTAACATTTTTGTATGTTTACTTTTTAGGAAGGAAGAAACTTTCTTTCCTCCAGCAGGAAGTTTTCTCGAAGCGGCGTCCCTTTTAAATAGCTAGAGGTATTTCTTCTTGTCTTTTTTTGCCCATTTGTCCAGGAGATTTATGCAAGTAACCCCTTTGTTTCGTATTTTGGTAGCTACCCCAATCTCAACCCCTTGTCGTTCACTTATCCACGACCCCAGCTCTCGAACAACCAACTGAGTGTCGTACGCACTAGTAGCGTTTATTTTGCTTGCCCTATCTTCGCCCCCATAGTTTCTGTCCCGTATTTCTACCCCTATATTCTTACCCTGAGGCAGGCAAAATATATTTCGTTACAATAAGAGTATATATAAAAAAATGTGGTGGTATATAAAGGGCAAAAATGTATCAATATAAAAATATCAGATAATATATCAATAAAAATGTATCAAATATATCAAATAAAAATATATCAAGAGAAAATATACCAAAAATAGTATGAAAGAAATATGTCAATATCAATAATTTCAAATAAGGTAACGCGGAAAAACATTGACACTGGTACAACATTGACCAACATATTCTTACCCTGAGGTAGGCAAAATAACTTCGTTACAAATTAGCGCCCAACGTGGCTGGCATTCTTTAGATTTGCGTCATTTGTACCTTCGTTACAAATTGGCGCCCCCCAACGTGTGACATTTTTTTGATTTGAGTCCCTTTTTCCCGAAGCCATATGTATTTTTCAATTTTGCCCTAGTTTTCTGCCATTTATATGAAACCCCGTCTTCCTGATATTGCCCCAAGTGTCTCACAAACAGTAATTGTTTATGTACCTGTATTAACATAATGCATTTGATGGATTTTTAACATGATATGTATTTTTGTTTTTTTTTTCTATGTAAGGTACTGCAAATATTTGAGTTGAATATTTAAATATTATTTTGGATGATGTTTTAATATTGAAAAGAATTTTTAAAAGTTAATAACAGTAACAAATATCAGTTATTGGTTGCATTTATTCTTAATTGATTAGACAGATTTTGCAGAAAAATCGGTTTTTAGTAATCTAAATTTTGTTTGTTCGGTCATTTTGAGTAAATGTCTGTATTGTTGTAAGTGAGCTTTTTTTGTTTGAGCTGTGTAGTTGTGTAGTAATGTTATGCAATTTGTCTTCTAATTAACCATCTTTGACGGTGTATTAAATGCCACAGGTTAGTTAAAGTTTGTGTACGAGGAGTAGTCATTGTGAGTCGTAGAGAAGATTCGACCAAGTTTAGTCTCAGTGGTAGACTGTTTGTTTGTTGTGTATCCTTTCTTGTATCTGAATGACCACAGGTGTAATATACTCGTGATCAGGAGATGCTGTTTTAGTTTTGACTAGGAGCAGTCTCATTTAGTTTTCGGAACAAGAGTTGGTTTATTTTGGTGTTTATTTAGTGTAGCTCACTCAAAGGTCAAGTATTCAATATTATTAGTGTTTTGTCTTGCCTTGTATGTAAAGTTTATGTTGCTTGTTAGTCCATGTTGTCCCATGTTGTTTAAAACCATTTTTTAGCCCTTGTTAGTGGAAGTGTGAACTTTTAAGAGACAGGTTAGAGACCTCATTTTTGTTTACCTACTGATTACTAAGTCAAGAGCAGAAGTTGTAGCGAATTGGATGAGTTTTGGATTCCAGTAAGCGGGTGTGCAAGTGAGACTTACTATCAGGTGATAAATAGAAACGGTTGTTTCTTAAAATTGTCATATTTTCTACTAGTTATTGAGTTTGATCTTAGTTATCCAATTTTTGAAAAATGAAGTCTACTCAGGTTAATCATTTGAAATCAGGAGAGTTATCTTATGAGCTTTTCATAAGAGGTAAAAATGTCCCAAATAAGACAGTTGATGATAAGAGAAAGATGTTAAGAGTTTTGTTGGCCAAGGAGGCCACTTCGTCTTCAAGTTTAGTTGATTTGGTTAATAATGTAGTAGATCCTGAGAAAGAGTTGTGTGAGATTAAGTTAATTATGGAAGATTTATATAGTAGTGCTCAATCAATGAATGTAGAATCAACTAAAGCTGATTTTGCTAGATTTGAGACAAGGTCTACACATTTAGATACCAGATTAGAGAATTTCCCTATGAATGATGTTGAAGAAAATGTAAAAATGTTTGTTAATGAGTGTAAAGATGATTTGTTGATGTTGAAGGGTGATGTTTTAGAAAAGGAGGAAATATCTGCTGAATTAGTAAAACCATCCACTAGTAGCCCAGTTTCAGTCCCTGTAGTTCCCAGTTGTACAGTCCCAGCCCCAATAATACAGGTTTCATCTCCTGTCATTATTTCTGATTTGAATATTAAGTTTAATGGTGAAAGTAAAGCCCTTCCCACATTTTTAGAGAAAATTAGAGATTCTACTAGGTCTCGGAATATTTCCGAAGACATCCTGTTTCGTTCAGCCATTGAGTTATTTGAAGGTAATGCTGCTATTTGGTATAGGAGTGTTAGAGATAAAATTAATAGTTGGGATGAGTTGGTAGCCCTACTCAAATCTGCTTTTTTGCACCCAGATTATAATGATAATCTCTTCGATGAAATTAAAAATAGAAAGCAAAAAAGGAACGAATCCATAACCATTTATTCAGCAGTGATGGAAAACCTTTTTAAACGTTAGGAAACATATCCTAGTGAAGCCCAAAAAGTAAAAATAATGAGGAAAAATATTTTAGTGGACTACATTCCACTGATAGCCTTACAAGATTTTGCTACAGTAGAAATGGTAGTAGCGACTATAAACGTTTGGAGCAGAATGTCCTGCCCTTGTTGCAGACTACTAAAGGTCTTGCAGGTATTTCAATTGATGATTTAGAAAAGCCCATAGAACAAATTCATGTGGTGAATAATCAAAACAAGCAAGATAAAAGTGGAGTAGTCAACAGACAGGACAGAGAAAATAATTCTCCTAGGAGACCCAATCCCAAATATATGTATGAAAATGATAGACCCAGTCCACCAGAAAATACTGAAATAAGAAACCAGTCTTTATCGTCCCCACCCCCAATGATGCAATCCTTTTCATCCCCACCTCCAGTAATGCAGTCTTCCCCTTATCAAGCTCCCATAAATCCGACAAAGATTATTTGTTTCAATTGTAATAGGCCAGGTCATATTTCCCGTGACTGTAGAAGCAAGCCAGTATCTTGTTATCGTTGTGGTTATAAAGGTGTGACCATATCTTCTTGTCCTAAGTGTTGTATTTCAAATAGATCTAAGACCAATAGACCTTACAGGCCATCATTAAACCCAATTTTTGAAAAGAAAGATTTTGATAGTCGTCCTCATGTTAGTATTTCCATTTTCTCTAGAAACTTTGTAGTTCTTTTAGACAGTGGTTGCTCTACATCCGTTGTAGGTGCCGCTGGAGTTGAATTTCTAAATTCTCAAGAAATTAAATATAATCCCACATCTACTAAGCATGTCCACTTAGCAGATGGTTCCAATAAATCAGTTGTTGGTACCATTGATCTTCCAGTAGAGGCTGATGGTGTTTGTCATATGGTGAAATTTTTTGTTGTACCTTCTGTCCCTTACAATTTTATTTTGGGAAATGATTTTATGCGTCAATTCTCATTGTTATTAAACTTTGAGGATAGGACATGGCATTCTTCCCGAAGGAAAAATAAAATAGAAACTACCCAAGAGATTAATTATTTAGAGCTTGATGTAGATAGAATAGACCCTTGGTTTGATAATTTGAGATCAAAAATTCTCCGATCCCCCCTTGATTTTCCACAGTGGAAGGTGGAGAATGATTTTGTTTATAAGTTTGCCCCTACCAACAATTCTTTTAAAACTAATTATGTAGAGTGGAAAATTCTCGTGCCCAAACCACAAAGGTTTGAAGTTGTGCAGTCTTGTCATGAGCCACCTACGTGTGCTCACTTTGGATTTTCCAAAACTTTGTCCCGTATTCAAGAAAGATATTATTGGCCCAGATGCGTGTTGATGTGCTTAAGTTTGTCAGGTCATGTAAAGTTTGTGGTGCTCAGAAGTTACACCAAATTATGCTCCATTAGGTAAAATGGGTAAGCAGAGAGAGGCCAAGTTTCCTTGGCAAATAGTTGCTATAGATCTGATAGGTCCCTTTGTTCGTTCAAAGAAAGGTTATACGTGGTTATTAGTAGTTGCTGATTGGTTTAGTAAATATACGTTAGTCCAACCTTTAAGAAAGGCCACGGCTAAGAATATTGTTGAGTTTTGGAAAATGATGTTTTCCTAATGTTTGGTGTTCCTCAATATGTGATTTGTGATAATGCCTCAAATCTGAACAATCCTCTCTTAATTGAGCTCTGTAATCGGTATAACGTTCAGAAAGTATGGTTTAGCCCAGTGTATGCACCTCAGTGTAATTTTGTGGAGAGGAACAATAGAACCATTGGTACAGCAATACGTACGTATGTGAAAGACCACGTAGATTGGGACAAGAACTTAGCAAAGATCAGACAAGCCATTAACACTGCAAAGCATGAAGTGACTGGATATACTCCAGCTTTCCTGAATTATGGCCGTCATGTTCCTTTAAGTGGAAACTATTATGGTGTTGATCATAATAGATGATCATAATAGAAGGATCAACAGAACCAAGATATTGATATAATTCCAGGTGACCGTAATAAGTATGCTTCAGAAGTTAAAGGTCTAGATAAAGTTTTTGAAAAGGTTAAGGCTAATCTTCGAAAAGGTTATGAACGTAACGCTAGAAGTTACAACTTACGTAGAAGAGAAGTCCAATTTCAAGTGGGTGATAGAGTTTGGAAAATAAATAAAGTTTTGTCTTGTGCTGTCAACAAGTTTATGTCCAAACTAGCGCCAAAGTATATTGAAGCAACCATCAAGGAAAAATTGTCACCAGTGGTTTATCGTTTGTCAGATTTAAATGGTTCAGATCTTGGTAAGTGGCACATTAAAGATTTAAAGCCTTTTGTGTCAGATGAGGACAATATGTCATCTTTAAGTAATTAGTTCATCCTATCCCATGTCTGTATTTTCGAGTTTGTATGTTGATTTGATTTCATCCCTTTGGAACATTGTTCCACTTTTGATAATTTTAATTCAGGTAACCTATTTTATTTGGAGACACATGTGAGAATCGCATTTTGTCATATGTAGGTATATAGATTTAGGGTCTATATCCTAATTTTTTTGTGGAACCGTTGCCGAATTCCCTGTCTCGCTAGGCGTATAGTGGAGATAGTAGACGCCTACCTGTTAAGTGTAGAGCAATTTTTTTTGGATTTGTGCATAGCACTTGGTTTAGGCAACGAGGTGTCATGGCTATACCACTCCGACAAATCACTTGTGTTACTGCTGTGAAGGTCAGCGAGGTTCACTGCAGGGCATAAGGTTAGCTTCCCCTAAGGCATAGAAACTCATGTCACCTACAGTTCATTTTAGAGTCTAAATTTCAGTCTACTCGACTTTAAAGAGTCTGGCGATCGATGGCACGCTAGCCCATTCTTTGTAACTAACTTTGTTTTTGTTGTTTAATTCCATTCTAGCCATCACCTAAAAGATATTATTAAGAAGTTTTGACTCAGTTAAGAGGTCATCTTCTGATTTGGTTTTTGTTGTTTTGCCTTTATCAAAAATTGGATAAGAAATTTGTTAATATTTGATATCTATATACTTAATAGAATAAATTCTGTTTTAAGTTTTGTCTTCAGTTGTTTCAAAATATAGTTGTTTTTGTCTCCGTTACATTGTAAGGTTAAATTATTCCTGTTAAAACTAAAATCAATATAATACGTGTTATGTGTTATTTCGACGAATTTAAAAGAGTGGTTTTTTTCGTTGAAAACGATTTGTTTACATTCGAGTCCCCTAATATAATATTGCAAGTCAGGTAATACAATTTTTCTAATACGTAATAAACTGGGCATATTTCAATGTTTTTTTGGTCGGTTCGTTGCTAAGAATGAGGTCAAGAAAGGGTAGATTGTTTGTTTAGGTTGATAGACCACAAAAACTAGCTTTGAGGCGCAAGGGGAATTGATTTTGCGTTGAAAATTGGAAAAATGTAAGGCATCGAGGAGTCAAGCAAGAAACTTCAGAGTAGATAGATGTTTGGGCCATTTTGAATCGCGAGTCGATTCAAATTTCTTTGTGTAATGTCTTAAGACCGGTTAAGGTGATAATACTCTTTGCATAATGGCAGCTTAGAACAGAGTAATCACCATAAGATTTGTGCACCGGAACTGAAGAAATTTTGTAAAGTATTATATAGAATGTCCCCGTCGACAGCTTGATTTCCTCCACCAAGTTCCTGTTTCAATCGTTCCTGTCTAAGTATGGAAATGGTTTTCTTCTGTCCAATTTGAGAGTTTTGTCCATTGCAGCTCCAATCCCAGAGATAGTGCAAGTTTTTTTTTTAAGTTAAGTGCTAAACAGTGAAATTAAGGTAACAATTAACATTTTAAATTTTAAAGTAAAGACAGACATTTATTTTTTTGATAATTATTAATAATTGCTTTCATTAAAATTTAAAAGGATTTGTAATAAATAATAAATTGTAAATTTTATGGTTTAACTTAGCTGTCATTTTAATTGTTTTTTTTTTAATTTAATGTTAAGATATGACAGATAGCTTTATTTGTTTCGATATTTATTGGTTTTGTTTGTTTTAAACAAAGGTTAATTTCTGTGCGGTAACATTTGTAAGTTTTTGTAGTATCTCCAACCCCTTTGTAAACGGAGTTTGTAAACGGACACATGTAAGTTTTTTTTTATTCTGTATTTGGCAACTATTTATATAGTATATTTTTTATGCCATTTATGTGTTGATAACTGTTTGTATGAGACAAAAATAAACGTTTTGATGTGTTTCTCTGATCCATTTTTGTTTTTATTTTAGAAAATCTCCTAACCTTTTTGTATGTTTACTTTTTAGGAAGGAAGAAACTTTCTTTCCTCCAGCAGGAAGTTTTCTCGAAGCGGCGTCCCTTTTAAATAGCTAGAGGTATTTCTTCTTGTTTTTTTTTGCCTATTTGTCCAGGAGATTTATGCAAGTAACCCCTTTGTTTCGTATTTTGGTAGCTACCCCAATCTCAACCGCTTGTCGTTCACTTATCCACGACCCCAGCTCTCGAACAACCAACTGAGTGTCGTACGCACTAGTAGCGTTTATTTTGCTTGCCCTATCTTCGCCCCCATAGTTTCTGTCCCCTATTTCTACCCCTATATTCTTACCCTGAGGCAGGCAAAATATATTTCGTTACAATAAGAGTATATATAAAAAAATGTGGTGGTATATAAAGGGCAAAAATGTATCAATATAAAAATATCAGATAATATATCAATAAAAATGTATCAAATATATCAAATAAAAATATATCAAGAGAAAATATACCAAAAATAGTATGAAAGAAATATGTCAATATCAATAATTTCAAATAAGGTAACGCGGAAAAACATTGACACTGGTACAACATTGACATTTGTTTGAATTTAGTTTTCTGTTCGTCTGCTAATAAAGATAACGCCAATGTAAAGGTATCTATAAATACTCCTACTCTAGCGCCATCTAACAGCGAAGTGACGACACTCCGGCAACACTCTTGGCTTTTCAAAATGTCTGCCCATGAGTCAACGGATGGTGGTACGTGAATTTTGTGCTAAAGCAACTTTCAACAAACGGCGTTTCAAAAACGTAATTTAGCTGAACAAGGTAAGTGGCTGGTATTTAATCAATTACCACTTATAGTTTTTAATATTAGAACACACCGTTGTTGTAAACAGCTTTTTTCTGCACTTTCCGTTTATAGGTTAAAATTGACAGTGTCAAAGTTAGCCTTGATGTGAACATTGACAGTGTCAATGTTGCCAGCTCGTTTAAGAATGACAGGGTCAATCTTACCCCTGGACCAAAAGTGTCACCTACAGAATGATCTTTGTGGTTTCAGATGCCCCGTTCCAAGAACCCCAGGCGGCCTGATGCCCGAAGTTATAAGAAATATGACAGTGAAGAAATGAAGAAAGCAGTTGAAGAAGTGAAAAATGGCGAAAGTTGTAAAAGATCGGCAGAACGTCATGGTATTAATAGAACATCGTTATTAAATCATGTGAAGGGGATAAAATGCAAGAATGTTGGTAGACCAACAGTACTTACACATCAAGAGGAAGAGCTTTTGGTTCATTCATTGGTAAAACTGGGAGAGTGGGGTTATGATTTCGACCGATTTCAACTACAACGTTGCGTACAAGATTACGTTAGGCGAATGGATCGGCATTTGCCAATGGTATGCCAGGTGCAGACTGGTGCCTGATGTTTGAAAGATGGTCTCATGAAATCAGTAGAAAGGTAGCGCAAAACCTGCCGAAAAACAGGACAATGGCAGGATCACAGGAAGTGATGGAGGACTTTTGTCAAAAACTAGAGTTGGTTGTTAACCGATGTGGCTTACAGACCAAACCACAAAATATATTTAACTGCGATGAGACCGGATTTCAAACCGATGCTGGTGTTCAAAAGGTGCTTTGTAGGAGAGAAAGTCGTAATCCAAATAAATTAGTTGCCAGTTCTACAAAAGCTACGTACACAGTTCTAATGTGCTGCAATGCCGTTGGTGATTTTTTGCCGATGTTCATTAATTACAAAGGGTTGCACCTGTACCATACTTGGTGTGTTAATGGTCCCGCCAATGCTCGTTACAACTGTTCCCCATCTGGCTGGATGGAATCGGCTCAATTTTTTTATTGGTTCATAAGCTGTTTTGTACCGGAAACTTCAAAATACGAAGGAACGAAATTACTAATTCTCGATGGTCATAACTGGCACATATCTTTAGAACTTGTAGAAGCAGCTGTTGAGAATAACGTAGAAATATTCTGCTTGCCAGCTCACACGTCACACCTTGTGCAGCCTTTGGATGTTGGTGTGTACAAAGCAGTTAAACAGTCCTGGAGGGGAGTTCTACGGCAAATTGTTACGGCAGAGGTGGTTGAAGCAGGCGCTAATTCTCGCCCAGTAGCGTTAGAAAACCTTCCAGTTGATGATCATCACGATACTCCGTCAACATCTTTCGACCTGACTAGCACACCGTCATGTGAGAGTGTAAAACAAGGACTTGAACTAGCCATTATGTCGGTATTGAAAAAGGACAATGACCAGAAAATGACTTTTAATAAACGCAGTCGAGTAACACGAACGTTTGCTGAAAGCTTGACAGATTTAGAAGTGAGAGAAAGACTAGCAAAAAAGAAACATGAAAAACAAAACAAAGCAGAAAAAAAAGCGAGTACAAAGAAAACAAGAACACAAACAAAAAGAACGAAGAGAGATGTTTCTAGCTCGTCAGAGAGTGCTATTAGCGTTCGTTTAGAAAACGATGATGATGTTGTGGTTGGTGAGGAAGAAGAAGAAGAAGCAGATATGGAAGAGGAAGCAGATTAGGAAAGGGGGCCAGAAACAGATTTACTCGAATGTGATCCTTCTACAGAAATAGAAGCTGTTTCAGACAATAATACTGGAAGTACAGTTCCCAGTACAAATATGGATCAGCCATTGATTTTGCCGGAGCTTGGATTCTTGTCAAATATTATAACAAAAAGGACATTATCTGTTACGTTGGTAAAGTTTTAACTGTAGAGGAAAATACATTTGAGGTGGAATTCCTAAGAAAGAAACAATTATATTTTGTGTACCCCGACGTTCAAGACAAGGCTGATGTAAAACTAAGCGACATTGAGCAAGTTCTGGAAAGCCCTGTAATCCAAAGAGGAAAGCATTATTTCAAAATAGATTTTAAGCCTGGAATCATTATTTATTAGCACGTAAGCTATCTACCTGTTTCAGTTTTCAGTTTTGCCAGCTTGTTTAAGAATAACATTGCTAATCTTATTCTTCTTTTGTGATTTCAGATGCCCTTCGCAAAGAAGCCCAGCCGCCCTGATGCACGATCTTGAGCAATGGCTAAGGCAACTTATAAGAAGTTTCGTTTGTGTATTTGTTTCTGAATACAATGTAGTTTTAATTTAAGCTTTCTTAGTGCAATAACAATTATTTAAGTCAACAAATAAAAGATTATCTTCTGTTTTTTTGTAAACGTTTATATTCTAACTGTTTTCGTACATTAAAATATTCTTAGGGGGTTGGCAATTTTTTTTTGAATAAACTAAAGTCACTTTCAATGTCAATTTTACCCTGCGCGCGGGCAACATTGCTCCAGAAATGGATTTTAAAGTGGGTGTCAATGTTGTACCGAATACGGTGTAACATTGACACCTGTAACACCCTGCAAACTTATTTTTTGTACAAAAATGTGTGAAGATTTTTAGTCAATACTAACAGCAATTAGTGTCGCAGATGTAGCAGTCCTCAGTGCTCTTGTGGCTATCATTTTTCAACAAGTCATTGACTGTGTTAAACAAAAATTATGAAGATGTGTCAATATTTGCCCCCTTTACCTTATTAGATAATCAACTTTTATTTTTTTTATGTATCTTGATTAATTGACTTATAGTATTGTCAATTTCGTAAATTATTATAACAAAATTATTAACGAGATGATTCAAAATCCACTTACATAAAGAAGAACATCGGGACGCCTTGTTCTCTCTGCTCAGCTACCAGGGGCTTCATTAGGTGTTCCTTCCGTAGATAACAGGAGTGAGGTTGTTCGGAGATACTTTCTTCTTTAAGGGTCGTCTTGTTCTCTCTGCTCGGCTACCAGGGGCTTCACTAGGTGTTCCTTCCGTAGGTCACAGGAGTGAGGACTTCCGTAGATTCTTTTGTTCCGTTAAGGTATGAGAATCCGCCGCTGCCATTGAGTATACACGTACACAAATGTTAGATCACTAATTACGTATTTGACTTTTTAAAAAAGAACTTTATTTGTTACCCATTAAATAGTACAAAATTAATTTAAAATGACTACAATAACTGGACTGGTCGAAGTTGCAGCTAAGAGTGGTTCCGGCATCTGAATATGGTGATTTATAGGTTTGGTATGAAGTGCTGAATCGCTGTTCCCATGAATATTGGCCAACGGTTCGTACAAAGTTCTACTGCGTACTCAGCGGTTTCTATGGGAATGGGATGATGAAATCTGAAGTCGGCGAACTTAAGCTAGTTCAAGGTTAATATTTTCTCATATATCATATATATATATATATATATATATATATATATATATATATATATATATATATATATATATTATATATATAAATTAAGGTACACTCGAAGAGTGGTGGATTTTTCGGTCAAAGTGGAGAAATAAAAGACAAAGAAGGTGGCTACTTCATCTATTTATTGAAGACTTTTCGCTTTTTAATCAAAAAGCATCATCAGTTCATCTAAAAAGAACAATATGAAAAACCAAACATCCATAGAAAAGTTGTTATAAGTGTGTTACCTTAAAAAGATATGTAGCAGTCAATGATATTAAATATGTAAAGAAGCTTATGAAAATGGAGATTATAAGATTATGTTGTATAAACAATTAATTGAAACTAAATACAGTTTACAAATTCACTCAAACTTAGCACAGCAAAAGAACATGTGGTAATTGTACATGTATATAAAAAATATGTAAAAAACTTAAGTAAAAAACATTAATTTTCAGAGAACTAAAAAGATCATAAGATACACTTCCAACAGTATATTATTAATTAAATTTGATTTTAACTTTGGGTAACATTATTAAATTGATTATGATTGAATTAAGTGATTTTAAAAAAAAATTTATGATGGATATGCTCCCAGATTTTATTGTCTACCGAAAATACATAAGCCCACATTGAGCATGAGGTCTATTGTTTCCTCCATTAATTCACCTAATATTAATATTTCAAAATTTTTAACTGATATATTATCAAAATCATATAATTATAATAACAACTTTAATATTGTTGATTCTTTTCACTTCAGTGAATTTATTAATAACTTTGAACTTCCACAAGGTTATATTTTAGTGAGTTTTGATGTGGTATCTCTTTTCACTAATTTAACTTTTTCTAGTGTCACTACCTCCAACCGAACTGTCCTGTATCCTGGGATGTATTTGCAGAACTGTTGCAATTAGTATTTAATACTAATTTTTTAGTCTTTGATGACAAATATTATCTTCAAATTTTTGGGACACCTATATGTTCCTCAATCTCTCCCATCCTAGTTAATTATGTATTGGATGATTTAGTATCTGACCGTTTGGGTCTTTTAGATTTCCAAATCCCTTTTATTAAACGGTATGTTGATGACTTATTATTAGCCTTACCCCCAGACAAGATATAGGCCACCTTGTCTTTGTTCAACGAGTTCGATCCTCACCTACAGTTCACTGTTGATCTTGAGGACCCTATCACAAATAGTATTCCTTCTTAGACATGCGTGTCATTAGAATGGGAGATAACACCTTAACCACAAGTTGGTATAGGAAACCAATGGCCTCTAATAGGTTTCTCAACTACCATTCTTGTCATCCTTTCAAATATAAATTAAACCTAATTAAAGCTTTAAGCTGTAGGCTAAATAGACTGACACACCCGGTTAATCGAAGGGAATCCCTTCAATTTCTTAGAAATATTTTACTTGAGAATTCCTATCCATCCTCCCTCATTAATAAATACCTTTATTTACAAAGCTATGGTTCCTGTTTAAATGATATACCCAATGGTGACCAACTTAGAATAATATCAAATAATTCCATTAATAACACTATTCTGCCTAATACTGTACTTCGGACTCCAACCACCCATTACTCATCCCTACCTTATTTTCATCAAGTTACTGAAAAACTTATTAAACTGTATAAACAGAATAACGTACCTGTTAAAATTTCTTGTTAAGAATGCTAAGAGTGTCAGCAATTTGTTTTCTAAAACAAAAACACCCTTGTCCCTTCTGAAACAAGTAAACGTCATCTATCACATACCTTGTGCTGAGTGTGACTCATGCTACATCGGGCAGAGAGTGAGATCACTGAGAGGGCGTCTTACAACAAACTGCAGTGATTTCAACTTATCTACGCATACTTGTGCTCTTGCCCAGCATGCTATTAACACTAAACAGTAAGTGGACTTTAATGAAGTTAACATTTTTGGCAATGAACGGAATCTCGTTAAAAGGCAGTTTTTGGAAATGTGTTCAATACTTAAACACCCTAACGCTCTTAATAAGAGAACGGACATTAGTAACTTGAGCCAAATTTATCATGCATTAATATTGCAGAATTAGGCTTAATATGTTGTTTACTTTAAAATTCTCCCCTAAGGTGTATGTTCTATCATATTTTCATATTAATAATTTTAAATAAAAATAAAATAAAATATTTTCTTATTTTATTTACCTTAGATTCATTCAACTTACATTTTATTGATTATTTTGTCAATGTTACTTTTACACATATGAAATAATTGTTTCTGATCAAATAGTTAAATAAAATTATATAATAAAATTGATTCATAGAATCTTTGTTATTCTCAGTTCCAAATGTTATGAACCTTCGACTGTTGGAAGTTGAATCAATCTTCACCTGTTGGCTGGCTATTCAGCCACAACTTAGACTATTTAAATACGCCTTGCTGTTCTGTCATATTTTGACCTCAAGGCCACTGTCTTTTCTCGTGGTTGGCGTGTTTCCTACCTGTTGTTGTTCTAATTTCACTGACAGCAACTAAGAAGCTAAGAGTGGTAACTTGATTATATATATATATATATATATATATATATATATATATATATATATATATATATATGTATATATATATCTATATATATATATATATATATATATATATATATATATATATATATATATATATATATATATATATATTAAATATCACTTAATTCAATCATAATCAATTTAATAATGTTACCCAAAGTTAAAATCAAATTTAATTAATAATATACTGTTGGAAGTGTATCTTATGATCTTTCTAGTTCTCTGAAAATTTATGTTTTTTACATTTTTTTTTATATACATGTATAATAGGGTGGGTCAAAAAAATATTTTTTTATTTGTCAGTTCTAATAGTCATAAAATGATGTTACCTGTTTATAATCTTCTATAAAATTTGGAAACAATTGGATATCATTATCTGCCTCCGGAGCGACGTTCAATATTCAAAAAATTGGGAAAAACAGTGTACTAATAAAAAAGTGAGAGAAAAAAACGTTGTACTATCCGTCAGTTCTAATAGTGATAAAACGATGGTACCTGTTGTTTTATAATGTTCTATAAAATTTGGAAACAATTGGATATCATTATCTGCCTCCGGAGCGACGTTCAATATTCAAAAAATTGAGAAAAACAGTGTACTAATAAAAAAGTGAGAGAAAAAAATGTTGTACTATCCGTCAGTTCTAATAGTGATAAAACGATGGTACCTGTTGATTTATAACCCCTATAAAATTTTGTAATAATTGAATACTATCGTCTGCCTCCGGGATAACATTCACTATTCACAAAATCAAGAAAAACGGTGCTAAAATGAGATGAAAATTTGTTTCAAGGTGTTTTATACAGCAATCGGTGAGATGAAAGACAATATGCTTCCTACTTATGAAGACGTGATGAAATTTTACTACTGGACAAGACATTAACTGAAATCGAAAAAAGGTACTAAAAAAGAACCAGTTTTTTGTGAAATAGCAGACATTGTGACAATAAAAATTCGAGAAAGATGGGCAAAAACAAATATTCCAATTGTTTCAAATACAAGAGTAACACAAATGTTAAAAACGTATCACTTAAAGTGCCAGAACATACTTAAATCACATCCTAATGTTCCAACGAAAAAGTTAGAAGATTTTCGTCACAACAGCAAAGTTCTATTTGATATTTCGTGCTGTAAATGCAAGGAACTCAATAATTGTACCTGTTCTAGAGACACAAAAGTACCATTAAAAGCGTTGAACTTTTTAATCGATCAACGTACTACACGAAATATGATAATTGGAAACTTGGATATCGTTGCTACAAAACAAATGCAAAAAACTGTGAAAAGAAAAGCGACAAATGAAAAGCCTTGTCTAAAAAGAAAAAAAGCATATATGAGCCCGGAACTTCCTACCAGTCTACACTCGATGTTTCAACGTCATCTTCGAATGAATCTGTGTGTTCTGATTTAAAACCCACTTCTGTAAATATTGCGACTCCATTACAATTATTTAAGAAAAAAACTACAAAAACTATTCATTATTCTACATTATCCAAAACTTGTGATCGATATGGGGTGTCTGATAGGGCAGCGGCAGCCATTGCTTCAGCAGTTTTGCATGACACCAAATCTAATGTGCCAGTGATTGATAAGAGCAAGTTACGAAGGGAAAGAAAGAAAACTAGAAAAAATCTTATATCGCAGGAGAGAAATTTCACAAGTACATGCGCTATACTTCGATGGACGAAAAGATAAAAAAAAAGAGGTTAGTCTTTGTATGTGGGTATATTTTATTTTATAAAAACCCTTAAAAGGGCAACATTACAAGCACGAACGTTTTCGGAACAACTGTTCCATCATCAGGTTAAAATACCTAAAATAAGTATAAACCATTTAATTACAGCAAACGTGGTTTAAAATTTTGACTAAGGTTAAAAAAAAAACAATAAAATGGTTATACTTACAGGTTACCATGCCTGAGCCACCAAAATATTTGGGTAAAAACCCTTTAAAATGAAATGTGTTACCAAAGATTGTACATGATGTTGATAATATTATATGATGTTTAATATTTTAATTTATGGCGTTAATCGCCATGTATCTTTCAACCGTGACTTTCAACCCTTACACCGACAACTCTTCTCATAACCCACACTTCTCAAATTTACCCCATCTTCTTTATCTAACCTTCCTCTATAAACGTCAACACCTTAATCCTTCTCAACAATTGTTGCTTTTTAAAACAACCATTCTCTCTACACTACTGTCACAACACTCGCTCCAAAAGAATTTTTCAGCCCCCTATTGTTAACACCATATCTATTATACCTCACTATTTCATTATTTTACAATCTTCACGTTTACATCATATTCCTGTCCATTCTTTTTTCTTTTGCTAGTTCTCTGTCTTTTCATATATCTACCATCCACTCATTAGTTCTAAACACAATCCAGCAATTCATCAGAATTCACTTTCTCCCACTTTACCTAAACCCTTAATCAACCATTGCTCCCCCCTCTCTTAGTCAACAACTTAGTACACCATACTCACAAATAAAATTTCAGGCTTTTATGTATCGAATTTAATATAACCAAAATATATTTTGTTCAGGGTGCTAGATGCTTTAAGCATGAAGGACCTCTATCATCTCTAATTTTGTTGAATAACTCATTCATTTCCGTTTAACCCACTCTCCTTTATTCTTTAGTCATTCCATTTACTTTTATTCCTGCCAAGTCTCTGAGGATCTCAGCCTTTCCAAAAAAATTTTTAAATTTAATCACATATATTATAACTTTAATTCCTTCAGCCGGAAGATTTTCAATCCCTTTTCTCAATCTATTGGACTCACTTATATTAAAAATTTTTTACGATACAAGCAGTATTAAACAATTTCATCTACATACGAAGTCTTACATTAGCTACAAATATATACTATTTATTTTTCCTTGTCCTAGATGTAAGCAACATAAAAGGACATTTCCATATATTTCAGCTAATTCGTCACAAATTACACCTTTTAGACCACACTACATACGATAAAGAGTAACATAAGCTGCCTAATGCATACGTCATCCTCTTAAACATGACCTTCAACAACACCAGTAATTTACATCCTTTATATCCAATATTAAATAATTATAGAAAAATTTTTAAATCCCAACACCTGGATTGCTGTTATCATTTTAACATCATCAAAGTTTTTTAATCTTTTGGCTGTAGTAATATAATGTTTAACTAACACTGTTTCATGGTTCATTGAGATTTTGTTTTTGACACCGTTCATGGGTATTTTATCAATCAGTTGCCAGCCGAAGTCCGTTTGAAGAGGTTTACTCTCCGGACACTGGAACTCACTTAAGCATGGGTGTATGTTACCTGAAGTAAAATCAATTAAAATATTAAACATCATATAATATTATCAACATCATGTACAATCTTTGGTAACACATTTCATTTTAAAGGGTTTTTACCCAAATATTTTGGTGGCTCAGGCATGGTAACCTGTAAGTATAACCATTTTATTGTTTTTTTTTTAACCTTAGTCAAAATTTTAAACCACGTTTGCTGTAATTGAATGGTTTATACTTATTTTAGGTATTTTAACCTGATGATGGAACAGTTGTTCCGAAAACGTTCGTGCTTGTAATGTTGCCCTTTTAAGGGTTTTTATAAAATAAAATATACCCACATACAAAGACTAACCTCTTTTGTTATACGTGGTATACAGCCAGCTACAGGAATTATTTTCCTTGTGGATTTTGAAAAGATAAAACGTATGTAATCAGAAAACAAGGAGGCAAAAACTACCGAGACGTTATTCAAGAGGAGCATATTTTGCTTATAAAAGAACCAGATTCCCAGTTCTTGGGTTATATTGTTCCATCTTCTGGTACGTCCAAAGCGATAGAAAATTCGTTAGCTAATTATTTTCGAATGGAGGGAATGTCTCTTGACGATTTAATAGCTGTTGGTTGTGATGGAACAAACGTGAACACTGGAAAAATGGTGGCATTGTACGTTTACTTGAAACGCGGTTAAATAAACCCCTACAGTGGATAATTTGTTTGTTGCATATGAACGAGTTGCCACTTCGACATTTGTTTCAATTTATTGACGGCACTACAGCGGGACCACAGACTTTTTCAGGTACAATAGGGAAGGCTTTAGAAACTTGTGCAAAAAATCCTATTGTTGAATTTCAAAAAATTTGTGGTAATTTACCCTCAGTAACAGTGAAAGATTTAAGTACTGATCAATTATATCTACATAGAATTGTGTCTGCGATTATGACTGGAGAATTTCCGGAACACTTGGCCAATAAATCCACCAGGAAAAATGTCCCATGCAAGATGGTTGACTCGTGCTAATCGCATTCTTCGTCTATATGCTTCGACAAAGGTTCCTTCAGAAAACCTAGTTATTTTAGCCACTTATATTGTGAAAGTTTATGCTCCAACTTGGTTTCGTATTAAGACTCATCCCACATGTAAAGATGGAGCACGACACTTATGGGCCTTAATTTTAATGTCAAGATACCTCTCACCTGAGCTGAAAGCCATAATTGATCCTGTGATACAAAGAAATAGTTATTTCGCGCATCCGGAAAATTTATTATTGGCAATGTTAACTGATCATCAAAAGCATATTAGGGAACTAGCTGCACGTCGTATTTTGAAGGCTCGTAAAGTAAAATACAACATAATCAGGTTATTCGAAGTTCCAACTATAAACTTTGATGCACAATGTTATTATGATCTAATTGACTGGCAACAAGAAATACCTGAACCCCCACTACTAAGAAAAGTATCTGATGAAAAATTTTTTCCAATTCCAATTTATTGGAAAAAAAATTTTATTATATGGTATACAGCCAACTACAGGAACTTAGTTTCCTTGTGGATATCTGATGAAAGTCTTAATTCCTTCATTGCAAAAGCAGGGGAAAGTGAATTGTCGTTTTTACGTCTACCTTGCCACACTCAAGCAGTAGAGAGAGTTGTGAAGACTGTAACAGAAGCATCCACTACGTTGTGTACAAAATCGGAACGAGAAGGCTTAATTAAGGCGAAGTTGGAGTCTCGCAGAGTAATGCCGCAGTTTGATAGCAAAAAGGATTTTGCTACTACTTAGTTATAGTATCTCTTTGAATATCTGTCTTTTTTTGTATTAATACACACATTTTCTTTGAAATTTTGGTTTTGTTAATATCATGAAATTTTAATGTCAAACCGGAGGCAGAAGATAACACCGAACAACTAAAAACTTTTAAAGGTGAGTTTTAGGTACAACACCGTGCCATTTTAGCACTATTAGAAGTTGATAACTTTCACATATTTTTTTTACGCGTTTACGATAAATGAATGATTTTCACACATAATTCTGATATTTCAAGGTCAATCCGGAGGCAGAAGATAATTTTCAATTAAAATAAATTTTTCACTGTCAAATTAGCATTACATTTAGCACTCTTTTATAAGTATTACAAAACAATATTGCACACATTTTTTTCCCATATACAAGTGACCCACCCTAATGTACATTACCTCAATAAAAACAGTTTAGCTTTGCTAAAGCTCTGTTTTTATGACTACCACACCCAAAAAGAAAAAAGTATTTACATATATATATATATATATATATATATATATATATATATATATTATTGTGATATTTAAAGTCTTGGTGCGCCAAGCAATAATTAGCTAATTAATTTTTTTGATTAATTAAAATTATTTAAATGATATGATTATGACTCTATCACAATTTTTAATTCTTTTATCTCAGGTTTAAATTCGTGCTTCAATATCTATGCTATTACATGTGAAAGGTAAGGTCCAGAGAATACCGGAATAATAAAAAACACATATGATCTAACACTATATATTGAAATAAAAATAATGAAATAATTCACACTCAAAAGTTTTCAATAAACAAATCTCATATAAGGATTCTCAAAATTTTGTTCTCCGTACGTGAACAATCAAAATTAATGGTACAAACAATATTAATTGAAAACTCAAAATCCCAAACTATTCTAACTCTCCTAATCAAAATATTTATATCCTTTCTAAATTACGTGTAAAAATTGTGTTATCAATAAAAGAAAAAAACTGCAGAAAACAAAAATATCTCTCTCTGATGATGAGTGGTCCAAATCCTTGTTCCTTGTAGACTGTATTATCTCCTCTCAACCGCTCCCTATGTAATCAGCAATCTTACAACAGATTGTTGCAAGTATATCGTCCTTAATGATCTCCTTCAAAAGCAACAATCATTCAAATTATGATAGCCTTTCTCCTCTCGATAAACTGAATCTCTCGTTGGCCCGAGTGAAAAATGACTCTTGGAATATCTTCTCTTTACGATAAACTGAATCTCTCGTTGGCCTGAACAGTGACTCTTGGAATATAAGTAGGAAAATATGACTTACAATATTTTGCAGCTTCAGCTTCTGTCAGATACACTAACTCCACAAAAACTCACTAACATTCAACACTACTGCTTGCTACTCTTGGGAACCACCAGAGAACAATCACTGTTCGTCTTACAGACTTGGAAAACCAACTGATTATCTTTTCTCTCTCCTCAATCTCGCTAAACTTTTTCCTACATACTTATCCCACCCTTTTCAATCTCCGCCAATCAAAACTCGTCACAATTCCCCCATTTTTTCATTTCGATAACAAACAAATGTTTACCTATAATTATAAAATTTCCTAAAACTTATTTACAAATAATATTTTCTATAATTCTTAAAAACTAACAAAAACCTCTTTCTAAAATCTCTTCTATTTGTCTCTAATCACTGCATTAATGTATTTTGGAAAACCCCGTTCAATTGTCTTTGGATTTCACTTAAAATTATGCGGGTCACTCAAGTATAACAAAGAAATAATTTATGCAAAGCTTACATTTTGTTTAGTACAGGTAATCCAAGAATTTAATAACTTTCCTTCTTCGAAATGTTTGTTGGATATTATCCTACTTATCTGAATTATTTTAATGTTTTTGAACTTTGAAATATTTTTAAACAAACCAATATTTTTCTCGATTTTACATATAACAAATCCCCGCCATTTGATCTGCCGAAAACTCTTTGTTAAATTTTAAAAATGACAAAAGTTTTCTAGGATCAAATTATTTCACTATGTTATTAAAATCTATTCATGATATTGATAGATGTCGTGAATGTTAAAAATACCCCGTATATTTCCTGTCTCTATGTGCGCTAATTCATAACTATTTACCCCATTTTCCGTATTGACTCTATATGGACCTTCAAATATCGGCATCAATTTAGCACAAATACCATTTTGTAAATTCGACACCCTCAGTGCCTTCACTAAGACTTTATCTCCTTTCTGGAATTTGATCGGCCTTCTTCTTCGGGTTCTCTCTTGTCTTTGGAGATATTTCTCTCCACTTCGTCTCAATCTTCTTTGAACCAACTCGATCACTTCTTCGTATTGTCTGGGGGCGGTGTCTTCCCACGGTCTTGTAGGCATTGTTCCTTTCATTATATATAAAGGCGTCTCTTTGGTAACCGTATTTGGAGCACAATTCAAATAGGTCTCGATCTCAAACACTTTTCTGTCCCAATGTCGATGATGTTCTTCCGCGGCAATTCGTAGAAATTTTGTGACTTCTTGTATAAAACGCTCCGATGGGTTGCTCTGTGGATGACGGATGCTTATAAATTTTGTATCGATGCCCCTCTCTCTTAATTCCCTTTTAAAACGTTCGTTCCTAAAATATGTCGCATTGTCCAATAAAATATTGTCTGGTCTTCCCACCGTTTCTATAAAATTGTCTATCTTCCTAAGTATTTCAATTCCTTTTGTGGTTCTGCATGCGTACAATTTAACATATTTTGAGAAAAGATCCACCATAACTAATATGTGTTTATTCCTTTGAGTTGTTGGTATCAAATCGCTCAACATATCATAGCAACAATATCCAGTTTCTTCCGAGCTACGACGTTTTTTGTGACGTTTTCATTTTTAAAGTTCCTACTTTTACACTTTTGGCATGTCACACAATTTCGAGTCACCTCTTTGGCTATTGTATAGTCCTGTCGACAAATGTAGTTCTCCCTGAACATAAGCCACACCTTTCTACTTCCAATATGTCCGTTGTCACAGTGTAACTTTAAAAAAACTTCTTTTGCCATTTGCTCCGTGATTACATAGAGTTCTTTACCATCGACCCTCTTAAAATATAGGTTATTTTCTTGTTCAGCCCTTTGCTTTTCTCTTTCATTCAATTCTTCCTGATTTTCCCTGATTTTGGCCAACGAAAATAAGCCTGCTTCTTCTCTCATTATGTTCATGCCTACGTGGAGAGTTTTGTGATCCTCTTTGCGGAATTGTTCATCTCTCGTCAACGCATCAGCCAAAATATTGTCCGTTCCTTTGATATATTTAAATTCAAAATCATATTCTTGGAGTAAAAGAATGCCCCTATGAATTCTATTATTTACCAACCTATTTTTCATTATGTGTATCAACGCTGCGTGGTCCGTTTCAATGGTGAATCTTGCCCCAAGTAGGTAAAAACGTAATTTGTTTACACAAAATAACACACTGGCAAACTCTAATTCAGTAACGCTGTATTTTCTCTCATACGTTTTGGTTACACGGGAAACAAAACATATTGGCACCTCTATATCGTCTTGTATCTGTGATAACACCCCTGCAAATTTTTTTATGGAAGCATCGGTCCTGAGAATGAAAGGTTGCTCATATCTTGGGTGGTGCACTCTTACAGCTGTGGAAAACGCTCCTTTTAAATTTTTGAAAGCGATTTCTTGTTCCGTTCCCCATTTCCATCTGACATTTTTCTTAAGTAATGCTATTAGCGGTATTTCTTTTGTACTGAGGTCTGGTATCAGCTTTTTGAAATAGTTTACCATTCCTAAAAATCCCCGCAAAGTTTTTAAATTGGTTGGCCTAGGGTAGTTGTTTATGACTTCAATTCTATCTTCTGCAAGACTAATCCCTTTTGTGTCTAATTTGAATCCTAAATACAATACCTCTTTTTGGAAAAACTGACACTTTTGAATATTTAATTTTAATCCGGCTTGATCAAGTTCTTCGAGAACAGTATGAATATGTCGTAGATGGCTTGTTATATCCGGTGAGAAAATTAATAAATCATCTATGTAATGTACAACAAATTCTCCATGCCTATTTAAAATTGTGTGTAATGCGCGAACCAAAGCAGCGCATGCACTTTGTAGTCCAAATGGTACTACCCTAAATCGGTACACCACTCCGTCGATAGAAAAAGCGGTATAATTTCGACACTTTTCTGCCAAAGGTATTAACCAAAAACTGTGTTTCAAATCGATTTTGGAGAAAATGTGTGATCCTGTGATTCGTCCAAAAATGGCTTCTATGTTCAAAGGCGCTTCGTATTGCGCGATTGTGTGCGAATTAATGTTTCTTGCATCTAAACATAATCGCAAATCACCATTTGATTTTTTTACGCATACTATCGGGTTGATATATGGAGAGTCACATCTTTCGATCACCTTGTCTTTGATCATATTTTCAATTTCCTGTCCGACGCTTTGCCTGTATTTATACGGGATTGGATATGTTTTCGATTTAAAATTTTCTAAGTTTTTAACTTTAAAAGAATGTTCATAATTTTTAGCCACTCGGCTTTCTTCATTAATGAGATCTCCATAATTTTCTAAAATCTTCTCTATTTCCTTCTCCATGTTTTCTCCACATATTATTTTTCTTTCATCCTCAGTTTGTTCACATGTGTTCACTGTCCGTATTACTTCTTCACAAAATTCTGGATTCTCGTCCATAATTGCCATTTCTTCTCTGTCCTCTTCCGTTATTTCTTCTTCTATTTTTTCTTTATCTTTAATTTCTATCTGGTATTCCGAGCACCATGTTTCGGCTCCTTCCATTTTTCTGCTTATAACTTCCTTTTTTTCCTGCTTTCTTTTCGAACTCTTCTTCTTTTTTTTTATTCTCTTTTCCTCTTCGGATTGATTTTTTTCTTGAGCTTTCGATTTATCCTCTACCGTCATATTGATTTCTTTATGTTTTTCTTGTCCATTTATCCTTTCAGAAAATTTTCTCCTATCTGTTTCCTTTTCTTCTTCTATGTTGTCTGGTTCTGCTCTGATTTCCAGTTGATTTTCCGAAAAATTGATGGTGATATGTTTTTCACTCAATTCATCAATTCCCGCTATCATATCATGATTTAGATCTTCGATCACCACACATTGCATAATATAGAATTGGTCTCCCACTCTGATCCGTACTCCTAAACCTTCGTTTACTGTCGTCAATTTTTTATTATTTGCACCCACTAAAGCAACCCTCGGAATCTTATACACAAATCTGTCCATATTTAATTCTTTTACTAGTTTTTTATTGATTAACGAAATTTCCGATCCAGAATCAATCAGAATTTTAATCGCTTTATGTTTTATAAATGCATCTAAAAAAATTAGACTGGAATTAGAATTTTGTTTTTCGTTTCCCGCCAACTGTATAAACTCTCTCGGGTGACAAAATATACCGGAGAGTTTTTTACTTTAGTTTAGTGGATGCCTTATTGAAAATCCTGTCTGGATTCATTGAATACTTCTTCTTCCTCCTTTTCTATTGCCACATGATTCATCTCTCTTCTGTTTTGTCGTTGGAATCTCTGATTATTTCTATCGTCCCTTTGTTCGTTAGTATTCCTATTCGGAGGATTTTGTGCATCTCTATTCCTGTTGTGATTTTCATATGTTCTATGTTGTGTGTCATTCCTGTTATCGTAATTTTGTTGTCTATTGTAATTATTGTAATTTCTCGGCCTATATTCGTTTGTTGATCTGGGATGTCGGTTTCTCTGGTCATAATTTGATGAATACCTTCTTTCCGGTCCATTATATTGGTCATGTTGTCTTCTATTTCTCATTTCTTTTCTTTTCGCTTCTTTTAATTGAAGGAATTGGCACAAACTATCAATATCTTGATAGTTTCTCAAAATCACGTGATCTTCCAACGTTTCCTCAAAATGTCTGCTGATCATTTCTACCAGCTGTTCGGTAGAATATTTGTATTCTAGATATTTTGAATTGTTTTATATCTGCAAAGCATATCTTTCTTCAGATATTCCCATTTTTTCGTGATATTTTCCATTCTGTAGCTCTTGGTTGATTTCTCTCTGTTTATTTTTCCCCCAGAAATAGTTGAGAAATTTATTTTCAAAATCTGTCCAATTTTCAAACTCATCTTCCTTGCTTTCATACCATAACGCTGCTCCTTCTTTCAAATGGTTTCTAATTGTTTCTTTGCAATCGTCAAAATATCTAATATGTTGTAATTTGGTTTTCAAATTTTTAACAAACGGTACTGGGTGTGTTTTCCGAATATCCCCGCCAAATTGTATTTTCGACTCGCTTGTTCCATGGATGATAACTTCTTTTCTCTCTACCCCTCTTAGTTCAATTTCTGCCATTTGTTTTTCATTTTGCTTTAATCTTCTTTCTATTTCCTTCCTGTCTTCTTGTAGCGCCATTTCAAATTTTTCTTCTAACTGTTCTAATTCTTTTTTCTGTACAGTCTTAATATCTTTCATTTTAGTTTCTATTTCTTCTCTCTGCATCTCTAGTTTCCTCTCTGTTTCTTCTCTGACTTTTTCTAAACAGACTTTTACCTCATTTTCATATTTGTCAAAACGCTTTTCCATTTTTCTATCATTTTCTTCTAATTTTTGTTCTATTGCTAGCCTTGTTTCCCGTTGGTTTTCTTCCATTGTCTGTTTTGTTTCTTGTTGATTTCTATCAATTTTCTTTGATGTTTCAATTTGGTTTTTCTCTATTGTTTGTGTCTGTATTTGCATCATTGCTAATAATTTTTCCAGCATCCCTGTTTCTTTTCTTTCCTCCATTATTGTAGCATTTCCTTCATTATCCGATCCTTCATCAATAATTGTTTCCTCTTCTCTGTTATCCTCCTTCCTTTCTTGCATTTTGCTTTGACTCCTTGTGGTCGACATGTTGTTTCTTTTCGTTACGTGAAATTTTACAACACTCTATATGTTTCAGAACACGACAATATTTCTCCCCAAATGTATTAAATTTTCACGACAAATATCAAATATGCAATCAGTAAAATTCAAATAATTCAAAATAAATATCAAATGTACGATTGGTAAAGAAAATAAAATCAAATAATTCAATAGCAGTAAATATCCACTAACTACGATCAATCAATAAATCAAATTTATATTCCCTGGAAAAATTGTCAAAATACTTTCAAATTCAAATTCCCTCAATGTTATATGTTTTTATCTCTGGATCACCTGTACTTATTCCAGATCTCTTTCCCTTCCTTCAAATGTAAAGCTGCGATATTTTCAAGCCCCACGTTTTGGAAGCCAGTTATTGTGATATTTAAAGTCTTGGTGCGCCAAGCAATAATTAGCTAATTAATTTTTTTGATTAATTAAAATTATTTAAATAATATGATTATGACTCTATCACAATTTTTAATTCTTTTATCTCAGGGTTAAATTCGTGCTTCAATATCTATGCTATTACATGTGAAAGGTAAGGTCCAGAGAATACCGGAATAATAAAAAACACATATGATCTAACACTATATATTGAAATAAAAATAATGAAATAATTCACACTCAAAAGTTTTCAATAAACAAATCTCATATAAGGATTCTCAAAATTTTGTTCTCCGTACGTGAACAATCAAAATTAATGGTACAAACAATATTAATTGAAAACTCAAAATCCCAAACTATTCTAACTCTCCTAATCAAAATATTTATATCCTTTCTAAATTACGTGTAAAAATTGTGTTATCAATAAAAGAAAAAAACTGCAGAAAACAAAAATATCTCTCTCTGATGATGAGTGGTCCAAATCCTTGTTCCTTGTAGACTGTATTATCTCCTCTCAACCGCTCCCTATGTAATCAGCAATCTTACAACAGATTGTTGCAAGTATATCGTCCTTAATGATCTCCTTCAAAAGCAACAATCATTCAAATTATGATAGCCTTTCTCCTCTCGATAAACTGAATCTCTCGTTGGCCCGAGTGAAAAATGACTCTTGGAATATCTTCTCTTTACGATAAACTGAATCTCTCGTTGGCCTGAACAGTGACTCTTGGAATATAAGTAGGAAAATATGACTTACAATATTTTGCTGCTTCAGCTTCTGTCAGATACACTAACTCCACAAAAACTCACTAACATTCAACACTACTGCTTGCTACTCTTGGGAACCACCAGAGAACAATCACTGTTCGTCTTACAGACTTGGAAAACCAACTGATTATCTTTTCTCTCTCCTCAATCTCGCTAAACTTTTTCCTACATACTTATCCCACCCTTTTTAATCTCCGCCAATCAAAACTCGTCACAATTCCCCCATTTTTTCATTTCGATAACAAACAAATTTTTACCTATAATTATAAAATTTCCTAAAACTTATTTACAAATAATATTTTCTATAATTCTTAAAAACTAACAAAAACCTCTTTCTAAAATCTCTTCTATTTGTCTCTAATCACTGCATTAATGTATTTTGGAAAACCCTGTTCAATTGTCTTTGGATTTCACTTAAAATTATGCGGGTCACTCAAGTATAACAAAGAAATAATTTATGCAAAGCTTACATTTTGTTTAGTACAGGTAATCCAAGAATTTAATAACTTTCCTTCTTCGAAATGTTTGTTGGATATTATTCTACTTATCTGAATTATTTTAATGTTTTTGAACTTATTTTTGAAATATTTTTAAACAAACCAATATTTTTCTCGATTTTACATATCATAACAATATATATATATATATATATATATATATATATATATATATATATATATACATATGTATATATGTATATATATAGATCTAGCGGTTAATGAGGGATCCGTACAAAAACGGTATTATACTAACTCCAGGCGAATATACACCGTGTATATTATTATCTGGGTAGCGCTTTATGTGGACTCCGACCAACACGTCGGATTAAGTGGACTCCGTAATAGGTTAAAACACTTTTGGGATCCGTATACATTTCTTTGCGTACACAACTTAACCCCTCCGATGTTGCCAATAATTTGATTAGTCGTAGATTTTTAAATTTTACAGCAGGTACATTTTGGAACTTCAAAATTATTTAAATATCAATCAATTTAGTCATCGAGAAATTTCACAAATACGTACTTGGTTAATGTAGTTAAATATTTTATGGTGGTAATTTATATTACTTGCTTTAATTATAGATAAACTGAAATTAGTGTCTATTATAAACTTTGAAAAGGAAAGTGTCCATTTTTATGTACTAGTATTTTTTTTAATGCATTGGCACTGAAACATTTATTATATTATAAATGTACGTTCCGATGTTTCGATTGCTACAGTGTATGACTTACAAGATTTGTTTCATCAAGCAGTAAAATTTAAATTATAATAATTTATAAATCAATCTTAAAATTATAATTTTTTACTGTCTAATTTAAATATTTCGATTTTTTAATGTAGGGAATTCAATATACTACTATACTTTAGATACACATAAACACATGGATATACTTATGGTAGATACTAACAATCAGTAGTGAGTCATTACCCAGATATAATATTTCGGTGTCTTATGGTAACTAAATTTTAGCCAACATATCTATTACAATTACATATAATATGTTCGGCCTTATCGTTTTAAATACTTTGTCGCTTGTGCAAGCTATTATTATTTTCAATGTTTAATCATTGTTTTTTGTATCTTGTGTTGTCAGGCATATAATTTTTAATTTAGAAGTACATTTATGTATAATATTCTTTTTTCTGTCACTTGGTTTAAATATAGTACACTTACATTCTTCTTGCTTATTTATTTTTATTCGTAATACTTATAAAGTATGAAATAACGTACCCGTTGTTGCAAAAATCAACAACGGGTACGAAAGATATCAGGTATTAGGGGTAGTATTTGTCAATCTAAATGCCGCTTACGACATAATAAATTAGAGAACATTTCTCCAAAAATTCTATGCCGTCCCCTTAGATAAAAACATCACTTGTTTTATTCACGATCTAGATTGAATTGCTCTATTTTGTTGATTCGCTTGTATTTATTTTTCATTTTGTTGGTTTTAAGTAAAACATTTTTCGTGTTCTCTTCACTTTTTTGAAGATGTCGCAGATGGGAGAGAGTTTTTTATGAGATCAATATCATTACCATATGCTAGAAGTGCTTGGTACCTTGAGCCATTAATGGATTGCATTTTAAATAGGCGATTTCTATTTTAGTAAGCTGTTCTTTAATTTTTTGAATATTTGAATTGGAAATCTGTATATTATTCGACTGTTTTATAAAACAGTGTTTCTTGTGTTATAGATTGTTCTGAAGCTATTTTCTTGTGGCATTTTAAATTAATTACTATTTAACTGGGAATAAGCCACAATTAAAGGTTAAAATACGTTTATTGACGTTTCAATTTCCACTTCGGAAATCGTTCTCAAAATACAAACCTCAAAATGTTTGTATTTTGAGAACGATTTCCGAAGTGGAAATTGAAACGTCAATAAACGTATTTTAACCTTTAATTGTGGCTTATTCCCAGTTAAATAGTAATTAATTGTGTTATAGAATATAGTGCTGTTTATATAAGGCTGTTTAGTAATAATAAAGTTCAAGCAACAATTCATATATGCAATAACTTGGTACTGATATCACTGCTCCCCGATACCAGGTAGCAGTCCCGAAAACATTAAAACTGCTACACTGATGCTTCCTATTATTAACGATTAGCCAGTCCAGGACTATACTCCTTATTATGGTACTGATATTGCTGCTGTCCCTTTTAAGTGAATAAAATATGCAAGGAAGGTTTTGGCAATTTAAAAGGATTTTGTATGTTAGAATATTATTTCTCCGAGAAAGTGAAAAATATCTATTTGCTATACGGATTTAATCTATAGATGAAATATTAGAATGCTATAGAAGAATGCTATTGGCAGCAAATAATATGGCAGATAATATGCTGGCATTAGCAGTAGCATGTACTTACAGTGGCCATAACTAGTACACTGTTAGTACATGCTTTTAGAAAAGAGAAAGCCAGCTTATCCAATTCAAAAGCAGACAAAATCAATTCCAAATATGGATCGTAAGCCAATCCCTTATGTAAAGACTCTAAAGTAATAATTAGTGAAACTCTATCTTGTAAGCCAACAGCATAAAGTGCTGGTACTAGATATACAAGTAAAATATGAAATAAAACCAAAATATCGAGGAGAGTCACAAAAACAATTAATTGACGTTAACAAGCGACAAAGTAGTTCAATTTAGAACAGAAATAAAAAAAGAATGTGTTGGAATATGGAAAAAGGTCATAATGAAATTTGGAGAAATGTGTCACAAATTATTAAAGAGAGTGTAACTAAAATACTTAAAAACATCTCAGGAAATTGACTTAAAAATTGGTAAATATAGATAGTCAGACAATGTTTAAGACAATATAAAAGACAAGAGAAGATTATATAAAGAGGGACAAGAAAAAATATCAGACTAAGATTATCAAAAGTATCAAATAGATAAAGAGGAAGCAAAAGTAGCGGTAGCACAATCTATGGTAGCAACGTATGAAAAGCTGTACAATGAACTGAGTACTAAGAAAAAAACATATACAAAATTGCTAAAAGTGGAGCAAAGAAAACCAAAGATTTTAATCAGATTAAATGTATACGAGATAAATACATTAAACTATTTATGCAAGGAAATGATGTAAAAAATCGCTGGAAGGAGTTCTTTAACGACCAATTAAAAGAAGAGTTTGAGAAAGCATCTATAGAGGCAACAGAGACAGTAATAGCAATGGTGCCGAAAATGACGACCGCGGAAGTAATTCAAGAGCTACATAAGATGAAAAAAGAAAAGGCATAGGTCCTGATGGCATCCCTGGATATATATGATCAGCATTAGGAAAATCAGGAACAAGTTGGCTAACAGGACTATTTAATAGAATTTTGAAAGTAAGGCGAATACCGGATGAATGGAGAAGTAGCATTTTAGTACCTGTATAGAAAAACAAAGTAGATGGTAAACTCTGTACAAACTATAGAGCCCTAAAACTACTCTGTCACGCCATGAAACTATGGGAGAGAATAATTGATAGTAGGATACAGGAAGAAACAGAAATATTCAGTTTAAATTCATGCAAGGCAAATCAACAACGGATGCAATTTTTATCATAAGGCAAGTAATGGAAAACTAATGTTAGAACAAGTGAGGGTAAGACTGATAAATTTTATTTGAAAATAGTATTGCATCAGGGGTCAGTGCTAATCCCTTATCTCTTCTAATTAGTGTTGGAAAAATTAACGAAAACATGTCAAGGAGATATCCCTTGGTGCCTGATGTATGCTAACGATGTGGTGTTAGTAAGAGATAAGGAGAGATAATTGAATTAATGATTGAGATAATTGAATTAATGATTGAGACAATGGAGATGGGCGCTTGAGCAAAACGTCTAAAAATAAGGCTAACAAAAACAGAGTATTAAAGTGTGCATTTAAAAACCAACTTCAGCTTTACTTTAAATCAGGTTGTATTTATTTATATAAGTTAATGAAACCAATAATAAAAAAAGGAGCTGATTCCAAACCGATAATTTTTATTCAGAGATAAAAAGTATCCCATGATTAATTGAATATACAGAATTATCGATATAACTAAGTGAGAAACTTGTTGAGAAATACGTTTTAGAAAAGAAAAATTGTGCTAGTCTTTTTTGACATTGCTTAGGCCTTTACTAAAGTATAGCATGGGAGTTTAACCTACAAATAGTATACCTATTAGAGCCTAAACTAAATGAGTCCAAATTAATTCACGTTAAAGTTATACATCTGAAAATCTAAAACATTCAATTTACAAAAAACGATGTCTAAATACCTTATGCATCTTCCACAATTACATGAGACCTGTACTTGAGCCTTCTATAGTATATTTAAAAAAAAAGGGAGGAACTAAATTATCAGAAAATGTATCCGCAACTCCTATAGTCATTAACTTGGTACTGATATCTCTGCTCCCCGATTTCAGTAAGCAGTCACCAAACCATTAAAACTGCTACATCCATGTTTCCTATTATCCAACGATTAGCCAGTCCAGGACTATATGCATTATTATGGTAGGTACTGATATTGCTGCTGCTCCTCATAAATAAATAGAATATGCAAGGAAGTTTTTGGCAATTTAATACGGTTTTTGTGTGTTACACTATAATTTCTCCGAGAAAGTAAAGAATATCACTATTCGCTATCCGAATTTAATCCATAGATTAAATATTAGATTACTATAGAATAATGCTATTACCAGCAAAAAAAACGGTATCATAGTAACGATAAAACCAAATAAATATTTATTAACAGACAAAAGAGATGATGTAGAATAGAGCATATAACGTAACAATAGACCCATAAAATTTTGAAAAATTGGGGCGTTTTAGATATCGCAGAGAACGTTGTCACATAAGAGATAAAAGGGAAAATTCAGGTAGCAAACTAATATATGTATCACCTCATAACACTTTTAAATCCAGAAGTGTAATGCGAACTACTAAAATCAGGATATATAAAATAATGTAAGTAAAACTCAGGTATTACTGAGATCAGGATTGCTAGAAAAGCCCTCAGAAATGTTTTACGACCGGGAACTAATGCTAAGGTCAAACAGGTATATAAAAATTGCACCGTCGTACAAGAAATTAAATCTCAACGCTTAAGTTATTGTTTTGCACTTTGTCTTGATTTGTGATCTTATTCATAACATAATTATATATTTCTTTCTACGACGCTCAATCGGTTCTTATTTTATTTTTTCATTGTTTGTGTTTTACTTACGTACGTAGATTCTTATTTTTCTTACTGCGGAATGTATTTTTGGATTTAATTTTTTTGCTTAAAACGTAGCAATTGCCAGCTTGTATTCTGTTGTTATTCTCTTTTGTAGTGTTTTTGTTAAAAGTGCTTTTAAATTCCAAACATTTAGACCGATGAAACATTTCAAAGTGATAGCCATATATTTTTTTATTATCGTTGATTTGGAGGACCCTTTTTTGCGCTTTTTTCTATTTAATGTATTAATGTTTTTTGCTTACCAATAATTATTTTCGCTACTGTAATAAACTCATCGTCGAAGGTCCGTATAATATGAGGACCTTAATTATTAAACTGTGAGATTTTCTGTATTTGCTTTCCGGGAGATGCTCTCCAAAACGATGGTAAACGCGATTGGAGACAGGGCATCTTCCTGTTTGAGGTCACTGGACATTTGAAAGTAAGTTGGCAGTTACTTTTCTTATGTATGCCTAGTTCTTCCATAGCATTTTAGTTACAATCTTATAACTATATCATATGTTTGTTGAAAATCTATAAATAACTAGCTTAATGTTTTTTTTATTCCCAACATTTTTCATTAAGTATATAATAGTGAATATTTAATCCACGGTTCATTGAATTTTCCTAATTTCACATTAATCTTTCCTAATTTCACATTTGTGGTTGCTGGATGTCAAAGAAGACACCATTTTCCATAGCGGGTACTATGATTCCAATGGGGTGAAGTACAACCTACATATTTGTTGCCAAAATTACTTTGCTGCTGTATCGAGTACCGTTTACTGGTATATGAATTTTGTTACGAATTTATACTGTGTGCTGAACTTTATTAAATCTTTTACCGCGAATTGAAAAGCATGTTTTAACCTTTATTTGTAACATTTTTCGTTACCGTTTAGTGAAACATTATACGTTTATCTAAATAAGTATTTTTGCTTTACATTGATATTTATGTGGCAATTAGCTATAAAGTCATTAGTCTTTCCTGTCGTGTCATATTTTCTTGATTTTTTTGTAGAAAAGCGGTTTAGTTTGTGTAATATAATATCCCCAATTCGTTTCATAATATATTGGTTTCAAAACAGCTGTTAGGCGAGTTCATTCACTTTTTAAAGCACTTTGATTTTTAATATTTTGACCACGCATATTTAGGTTTTCCAATATTTGCGATTTGTATAATCTTTATGTATATAATTATCTGTTTATTGATTTTACTTTTTAAATAGAGTTTGGAATGGAATCTTCCTGTTTGAAATCAATGTACATTTGAAAATAAGTCGACAGTTTTCTTTTCTGTAATGGTATTTCATAGTTTTATTCTTATGATTATATCAGTGTTTGTTTAAAATCTATAAATAACTAGTTTAATGTTTTTTTTGTATTCCCAACATTTCTCATTAACTGCCTAATAGTGAATAATTGATCAACGATTTATTAAGTTTTTCTAATTCCACACTAATATTCACCTACTTTATAGTTCACCTATTTACTCAATCGTTCCAGGTGTATTAGAAAAAATACTGGATATCCTAATTATTAATAGAGATATAGCTTATAGCGCTATAGTTTGTGCAGTACATTTTATTATTCCTTTTGTGTATGGGTATACTTTTCAGCAAGTTGGTACTTGCTCTTACTTCTAAATTGACAGATCAGCTGTTTAACTGCCTGTACTGAACTTTCTTTTTCATTTTGCAAATATATATAAAAATTCATAAAAATCACTCTGACATACCGATGATTGAAATATTGGATACCCTATACTATTTAATCAACAGAAATACTAAGATCACACGGAAAGAATATTATGGGATATTTCTGGTTTCGTCAAAATTTACACTGAAATTACTAACAAGAGAGTGCTCTCACATCCACATGTTGAAATTGATATATTATAGTACCAACAGATGCTAGTCATATACCATCAACACTATAAAATGGAAACTATCAAATTAATGTCAATTTCATTTAATCAAACGTACTAACCTTAAAAATGATCATTTAAGGAAACACACCTCAAAAATATTTACAATAAATTAAAAATAGCTTAAGCGTTATAAAAGTAACAGAGCAGCAAAGCTCACAGCATGAGAATAATAGTGCCTCGTACTTTTATATAGAAATTTGTTGACAGACAAATATTTATTTTTTTATATACTAGGTTTTAAAAAAAATGTACTCAAAACAAATAAATATTATCTAACAAGTGTTTTATTCCAGTTTCATATGAAAGTACCAGATCTTAGATATTATAAATTTCGTCATAGGTGCAAATTTGAATTGAAAACCAACTCATAGAGCATATAGTGAAATATAAATATCTTAGCCCTCTATTGCCCGACTTTTTTGTAAACTTATTTGTTTATAAAATGTTTTAATTTGTATATGTGCTCAAATATCCATTTACAACAACTAGTAATTTTTTTAGATTTTTTAAATTTCGTTTGGGAAGAGTTTTGGGAGTGTTTAGCAAAAACTAACGAAACAAGTTATATACTTATTTATTATGCCATTCAAAAAAACAAATATTTGTAGATGTAAATCATAAAGCAACTTTACATTAATTGCACATTACTTTAGAAGTATTACAGCATCCTGGTTTTTTGCATCTTCCCTTTTTTTCAGAAATTACTGGCCTTTGGTCAAGCCTAACTTCCTTTGGTAGTACAATAGCAGTAGATCCTCTCCTCTGTTTTTTTACAATTTCGTTCTCAATTTCACTGAGCCTGGGACGTCCTTTGTTTTTGATCTGGTCAGTTCTTACTAACAGTACGCTACATAAGTGGGACTTAAACTGTAACAAAGGCAACTGGTTTTTCTTTTTAATTTCAAAGTAATGGCAATCACGACGATGCAACAACCAGCTGTTAATAACAGCTAAATCCAGAAGGTGAAAAAATATTTTTAGATACCACTTTTTAGATCTTATGTCTGTTCGATAAAAAGCAATTAGTGAATCCATAAGATCGACACCTCCAATAAATGTATTATTATTACTGAATTTGGACAGCATACAATAATTCTTGATTTTGTTTCTTATCCCACCTCTTGACTAACGAAGTAGGCTCAGAACCAACAAATGTACTAAGCAAATGAACCGGTTTATTATCGTACCACTTTAATGCTGTTTGTCTTATGCCATCTACTGTAGCGTGCTTTTCTTCTACAGTACCTCTGCCCTGTTTCTTCATATTCTTGTCATCAGAAAAATGGCAACAAGACAATATGTTTGGAAGAACAGTTCCCAAACATTGCAGTCCACGTTTTTCCATTTCAATCTGCAACTGAATGCTATTGAATCAGTTGTCAAAATATACTTTATAGTATTTGTTTGGTTTGACTATCTCACACATTCTTATTACTACATTACCGCTGGTGTCTACATTAGGTAAATGAAGAGGATGTTTAACAGTTCCTGTATATAATTCCCAGTTATAAACAATACCATTGCTATCACACAAAACAAATGCCTTGTATCCCCATTTTTTGGGTTTGTTCTTCATTTTTTTAAAGAATGTGCCTCTTTGAATGGTATCATTTGTTCATCAATACACAATTTTTCACTAATTGGAATACTTTGAAAATTTTAAAATAAACCGTTGATGAACGGTCTAATTTTGTATAACTTATCATTATTGTTGACCATATTTTCGTTATTATTGAAATGCATTTTAGTTTTTATTTCTTCCCAGCGATTCCTAGATATAGTATCGACTATTTGAGCAACACGTGTTTCCTTCTGCCAAAATGATCTTGTCCTTGGCATGCCATATATTGACATCAGTAGAACAGATCCAATAAATTGGTTTAATTCTGCTAGTGTCATATTCAATGGTTTATTTATATTCTTTTGCAGTGCATACAAATTACTTTGTTCTATTATGTTTTCCAGCATATTGGTAGATATCATCTTTTTAAAATAATGTAGAGGGGATTCCGGTTCTAATAATTTGCATGTTGGTAAATTACCTTTCCATTCTGGAATTGGAAATACTGTTCGGGAACCACTCTTCCACTGAATGTTTTTTACGATCATTTTTCACCTTTTGGGCACATTTTGTTCAGTGTGTTTTTCTGTTTTATCGGTATCGCCCTCATCTTCATCTTGGTCTAAATTTAAATTGGTATCCTGGTCTAAATTTGCTTCGTACAAATCGTCTTCATTTTCCATTTTATTTGATCCTGGATCGATTGATATCTGAGTACCTGGAAAATTCATTATCACTTTCTTATTATCACTATCAAAGTCAGAGTCTTTGTATTCCTCCGATATTTACTGCTTTTCCCGTAGAACGTTTTTGTATCCATCTTAAAGAAATAATTTAAAATAATATGGTCCAGCGTGGATTCAAAGCAACATACCTGTTTTTTATCACAGTACTGAAACAACACAATAAAATAAACAAATGTCAACGGTAATCAATATCTAAATGCTGATATAATGCCCCTGTATGTATTTTTATATAAATTGTACACAATTTATAACAATAAATCACGATCGAAAATACAAACTAATAAGGCAGTCATGTCCATTTGACATATTGTTAAACATTTCCATATAGGTTTCATCATAGGTTCACAAAGTGTATTAAAATGTATAACCAAATGTTGCCTGAAATTAACAGAGGGCATACTAGAGTCGGAAATTGTTTTAAAAAAGTTTTCTGCATCAAAAACTCTTTTGTTGCCTTGAGTACACACGGGGCTATAGAGGGTTAAAATAGCTGTATCGAGCGAGGATAAGGTTATTGATGAGGAAAAAAAGACCTATCGCTGAGGAAGTGAGAAAGTAATTGGCAAACGCAAAGAGCACTTTAATTACATTAAATGAAATATGCATTACAATCTATTATGACACACATATCTTGATACACATATAACAAGACAATTAATAAACACGTTAAGAGAATATTAAGCAATAATAACCAAAATTTAATTTTTAATACACAAAAGAAATAATAATATACAGAAGATACACAAATTAAAAAAACGTTATCCCCTTATTGTACGCAAGAGAGATACCTCTAGGAAAAATCAAAACGATCGAAAATATATACCAAAACAACACAATAAAAGTAAAAGTAGAAGAAGAACTAACCGACCCTATTGAAGATGACAATGGAATAAAACAGGGATATTACCTGAGTCCTCTATTATTCTACCTGATTATGGATGAAATAATAAAAAATAAGAACTAAAAATAATCTGCTGTACAGATGACGCAATACTACTCTTTCAAAGTGAAAATGATTTACAACGTATGCTGCACCAATTTCATATAACCGCCAGAAAATTTAACATGTTAATTTCCCCAAAAGAGACAAAATGCATGGTTACAACAGCAAATTTACTAAGATGTTAATTGGAGCTGGAAGGTCATTATAATAGAACAAGTGTTAGGACTTAAATATCTAGGCATCACATTATCTAGCTACGGAAAGCTCGAAACTAAAGTGCAAGACCCAGTGAATAGAGCAAACAGAGCCACAGGCTGCCTAAATGAAACATTATGAGGAACTAAAAATATCGGAAAAGAAACGAAAAGCAGAATTTACAAAACAGTCATCAGACGAATAATGACATACGCGGCAGAAACAAGATCTGACACAGAGAGGACAAAAAGGATATGACACAGCAGAGATGAAAACACTTGGAAAAATTGATGGTAAGACACTATGGGATAGAGCTAGAAGTACAGATATACGACGTAGATGCAAGGTGAAGAACATCAAGAACTGGTTAAGAAATAGAAGAGTAGAATGAAACGATCGTATATGCCGAATGACAACAAATAAAACAATAAAGACGGCAAGAGACGGTTAACCCATAGGAAGACGATCAGTAGGACGACCACGAAAACGATGGAAAGGCAACTTACTGGAGGCACATTGAAAAACAGACAGAGTTATGTCTATATAAAAAGAAAAAGTAGAAGAAGAAGAAGATACACAGGATAAACATTAAAATAGTTGCAAGAAAGATAAAATAAATTAGTCATATTAATGTAGAATAGCAGAGGACAGAGTGTTTAGAGAAAATAATCAATGTCATATTAATGTAAAATAGCAGAGGAGTATTTTTCATAGCTTTGGACAAGTGCCCAATTGAAAAAAGAACACAGGTCGTTCAAAAAAGACGGAACTCTAGAAAGAAAATAGAATAGATTAAAAAAAATAAAAGCATAAACATGTATTTTTATACTTTTTTAATATTGAAGATACGTAAATAGAACATTAAATTAAAATGTAACCTTTGATATCTGTGATAAACCCATCACCTGAACAGTGGCGACGATGTATGTAGTTAAGATTGTTTACACTTATTTTAACTATTTATTTTTTTATTATCTATATATATGAGTTGTGACAGATATCACAAACTTATTTATTTTCCACAAAGAGGCTCTTTAGAACCTAAAATTATTACTATACAAATCTGATTTGACATATCTTCAAAAAGTAATACACGGCATGTAAAATTTAAATTTTTAATAAAAAGTAAAAGATTACGCATTACTTATGGGGTTTAAAAAACGAGCCTTTAGGAAGATTAAAGTACTAATAAGTATAATACAAATACCGACATTGAGGATCTGAGCACAAAGCTTATTACGAAATCTGGACCAAAAACACTACAATGGCTTATCCAGATGATGAACAACTGTATTCAAATTAGGAGATACCCAAAGTCTAAAGACCAGCCAAAGTTGTTACCTTGCTTAAACCTGGCAAAAACTCCAACGACCACAAAAACTATCGGCCAATATCTTTATTTTGTCAGCTATTCAAACTGATGTACATCACAAATACTAAATCAAAGATGGGTACGAAAAATATCGGGTATCAGTGGTGGTATTTTTCAATCTAAATGCCGCTTACGACACCTTAACTTACAGAATATTTTTTCAAAAACTATATGGTATCCCCTTAGATAACAAACTCACTTATATTGTCTGCGTATGCCTACACAAGAGAATATTTTTTGTATCACTCAATGGTAAGAATAGCAGATGAAGAACGGTCTCGCTTGGGGTAGCATAAAGACACCTACACTGTATAACATTTACACAAACGAACGATCCATACCGGTAGATACTAGGACTTCTATTATATAGACGATACACCTATTATTGCACAATAAAAATAAACTATGAATCAATTTTCAGCCAAAACCCCTGAAAAGCTCGTGTGTGCTCCTTCAATTTCCCTAACATAGACGCTTTCACAAAACTGAACATCCAATAATGTCATGAAATTGTTGAACGTAGACTCCCTATAAATTCCTTGAAAATAGTTTGTATCGCACGGGGTCAGTCACAGATTATTGTTTAAAACTAAAAGGTAAATTGAGGACCAGAAATAATATTGTTCGCAAGCTTGTTAGCTAAAAATGAGGTGCACATCCTTCCGCCCTTAAAATAGACGCTTGCACTATATGCATCTGCTGCCGAATATACCACTTTAGACAAATTAACTATTCTTTCTTTTTGTGCACACTACTACCAATTTTAACACAAAAATATCTATTGTAGCTCTTAACCATATTTATTTTGAGATAACCTTTTATCGAGATATCATATGTAGTACACAAATAAGACCAGAACTAAAATAGGTAATAAAAAAGCTTTATACAAGATATCGCAGAAGACTGGATAAAATAAAATTACTTTTTATTAATCGGATGCTTACATAAAACGTACATAGACATACTCACGTAAACAAAATATATTAGGAAATTTCTGTAATTAAAAAAAAACATCGAGTTCGGCATTGAACTAATAAAATTATATTAAATAAAAGAACAACATTTTTAAAAATGCAGAAAAATAAAATTTCCTATGCAAGCGACTATTCCATTAAATAATAAGCCCAAATCCTTTTGTATATATATATACCTGTTTTTAAACAACCAGTTACCTTTTAGTACGTAGTTATACCAGGTAAAAAGATATCCTCTATTACTCAGTGTAATGCGTATTAGATTGCACTGTCTACGAACAGTAGATAAAAATAAGGAGCCCATATGAACCGTTCAGGGTATGTGTTGAAAATATACGGTATAATCACACAGTTGCCAAACTCTCAGAGCTTACTTAAACCGATAAACGTATGGTTCAAATATACATTGAAGAAGATCTGTACGACCCCTATAATATATACACGTGAACTAAACGATATACATTTATGATACAGGGGTATTTACGGGCTCCAAAAAATTTTTATAAATTATTAAACTATACATGTTGATGAATCGACAGAACCAATATTATGGAATGGTCAAGTGAGCTCCGTATATCGGTATCCACTTGACCACGGAGCTCAATTGAACCTGAATTTTAACATGGGCGGAGTCTACTTTATGCCGTAGATATATATATATATATATATATATATATATATATATATATATATATATATATATATATATATATATGTATATATGTATATATGTATATATGTATATATGTATATATGTATATATGTATATATGTATATATGTATATATGTATATATGTATATATGTATATATGTATATATGTATATATGTATATATGTATATATGTATATATGTATATATGTATATATGTATATATGTATATATGTATATATGTATATATGTATATATGTATATATGTATATATGTATATATGTATATATGTATATATGTATATATGTATATATTTATATATGTATATATGTATGTATATATGTATGTATATATGTATATATGTATATATGTATATATGTATATATGTATATATGTATATATGTATATATGTATATATGTATATATGTATATATGTATATATGTATATATGTATATATGTATATATGTATATATGTATATATGTATATATGTATATATGTATATATGTATATATGTATATATGTATATATGTATATATGTATATATGTATATATCTATATATGTATATATGTATATTTGTATATATGTATATATGTATTAACAGATTGAACGAATTTAAAACGGAACATACAATTTAATATATGTCTGTTTGAACTGCATTTGAAATAGTGGACCAATATAAAACTTGGACAAAAATAAATCCATACCCAGTGATAGACATTGTATAAAATATCGTTCAACTATCTGTCTCCTTTAAAGGAAAGAGGAACTTGCCTAATAGTCGGAGAGATAGAGCCGAAATTTTGAACTGATCAGTAATATGACATTTCTCTATTGGAATATATTCATTGTAACTGGGTTAAGACTTCGCCTTACAGGCGGACGCCCCTCGTGGTACAGGGGGTGGCTATACAGGGATGAAGTTGTAATTTTTTTCGGAAAAATTAACGATCGATAATATGGCTGAAAATTTGCCCAGAGTAAGATCTTGGTATAACTAGACGAAATCCCAAAGGGCGGACGCGAGAGTGGATACATAAGGGGTGGCGGACAGGGATGAAATTGCAATTTTTTGGGGAAAAATTAACGATAAGTAATATGTCCGCCATTTTCATGGCTCATTATTTAGCCCCTAAAAACTCTAAATCCAAAAGAGCGGACAGCTGGGTTGGTACAGAGAGCCATAAAACGGGGTCAAATGTACCACTTGCCTGGGCATTTTAGGTCTCGGTAACAATTTTCAAACTGATTTTATTATGATATTTTTATACCGATTGATTTGAAAATTTGTATGCTCACTTCTGTTACTATTCTGAAAAGCGTCAAGTAGAGTTTTCCTCAAAATTTTCCAAAAAAAATTCCGTAAATGAAAATTTTCGTAATTTTTTGAGGTAAAATCTAAATTGTAGAATCCTTTCGATTTTCTGTCAGTTATACCATGAATTTTTCCAAAAATTTTCAAACGATTTTTCCGATAAGAAAAAAAAATTTAGAAAAACTTTAAAAATTTCGTCATTTTTCTCACTATCACTGATGTCATCACATTCATCATCTTCGTCACTTTCACTTTCAATAATATCACATTCATTATCTGCTTCATTTTCAATCACTACTTTTTGAATTGATTCTGGCATCTGAGGTCCACTAAACCACTTGAATTTATATGTTTCATCTTCAAACTCCCAACGATGTTCTTCAACAATCAATTCTGTTGGTACTTTTTTATGAGCATTTGTCCAAATATTTAAAATATAATGCGCTCGCAGTAGATGTTGGTGTAATTCATCTTGACATGGTGGTAAGCTTGAAACATCGAAATTTTTTAGTTTTTTTTTTTAAAGGCTCGTTCATATCATACAACTTATACTGCCGGTTAAATAGTGAAAATCTGACATCGTTTACTTTTCTTTTTGGAATTGTTCTCGTCAGTCCTGTTCCATATAAGTGACATATGAAAGTTTCTAAGGTTTCAAAAACTTCATTACAATCGAAGTCAGTTTCACCAAGTTGGATAAAAGCATCTTGATACTTATTACATTTAGCGCATGCGTCTAGAATTACTGATCTAAATGGCACGCGCATCATTATTATTTTAATATTTTAAAATAATAATGATGCAAAATTAATGTCAAATCAGAATTTGTCAAATTATAATTAACTAATGAAAAAAAAATTCAATCAATTTGAAAGTTAAAAAAAATATTGAAAATATCTAAGTACAAAGTAAATTTCAAAACTTAAAAAATTGATAATTCCACTATTAAATTGATTTTTATTAATAATTATTTGTAAAATGTTAAAGGAATTCTACAAATTGAATTTTACCTATTGATAAATAGAAATAATATATTTTGTATTTGATTATTAATGTAATAATAAATAAAATTTTTCTTATATCTGAACAACCATTATTTATGCAATATAAATTTAAAAACCTTTTTATTGTAATAAAAAATAAGTAAAATTACTATTTGTTATACCAAAAATATTTAATAGTTAACATTATAAAATTACTTTAATTTAAGGCTGTTTTAGCAGTTCAAGTACACTGCGATTTGAAATGGGCGTATCACTTACTTTTCTACACTGCTTACGCTAGACCATCTTTACTCAGTGCCGCCGGCCGACGGGTAGTTTAATGACAACAAATACATTATTCTTCATTCAAATTAGTTTTAACACGAACTAATTGACCGTACGTTCATGAGATTTGACGTCACAAAGGCGATAACGATGAAACTAAGCGCCGATGATGAGTAACACGTTTCACTATTAGATTTCAGTATTTTTTAGCAATTTTCTTTAAAGTTGGAACACGCTTTTCTTGATTATTACTGGACACAGAAAGGTGAAACAAAAATCAACGATTACAGAAAAAAAAACTCTTTCGAGTGATGGGCGTAAAAAGTTTGGTTATAATAGAACGTTAAACAGTATATTCCAATTTTTCAACAGAAGTTTAAAAAAAATAAAAAAAGTAAAACCATCAGTTTAAAGGCAACATAATTTCGAATAACTTGTCCAAATTTCGAGACATTTTGTCAGTAAATAACAGAGAAAACACTGTCGCTAGGATTTGGTGCACCGATAAAACAGCCTTAATAAAATATCAAATATCAAACATTTATTCAATTAAAAATTAATTCGTAAAATATTTATATTTAAGAAAAAAATGTGATTTGTAAAGTAAATCTAAATAAATAGTTTGAAAAAAAAAAAACATTATCATAATATCATTTTAAAACTACAAAATATTCTATAAAAGATTCAGACGATGACGTAGAGTTTTATCAAATGTTTTAGAAAAGTTTTTGTAATTTTTTTTTTCTTATCGGAAAAATCGTTGGTTTTATCGGAAAAATTTTTGGAAAAAAATCATGGTATAACTTACAGAAAATCGAAAGGATTCTAAAAATTAGATTTTACCTCAAAAAATTACGAAAATTTTCATTTACGGAAATTTTTTTGGAAAATTTTGAGGAAAACTCTACTTGACGCTTCTCAGAATAGTATCAGAAGTGAGCATACAAATTTTCAAATCAATCGGTATAAAAATATCATAATAAAATCAGTTTGAAAATTGTTACCGAGACCTAAAATGCGCAGGCAAGTGGTACATTTGACCCCGTTTTATGGCTCTCTGTACCAACCCAGCTGTCCGCTCTTTTGGATTTAGAGTTTTTAGGGGCTAAATAATGAGCCATGAAAATGGCGGACATATTACTTATCGTTAATTTTTCCCCAAAAAATTGCAATTTCACCCCTGTCCGCCACCCCGTATGTATCCACTCTCGCGTCCGCCCTTTGGGATTTCGTCTGGTTATACCAAGATCTTACTCTGGGCAAATTTTCAGCCATATTATCGATCGTTAATTTTTCTGAAAAAAATTACAACTTCATCCCTGTATAGCCACCCCCTGTACCACGAGGGGCGTCCGCCTGTAAGGCAAAGTTTTAACCCATTTACAATGAATATATTATACATACATATAGTATATATGTATGTATGTATGTATGTATATATGTATATATGTATATATGTATATATGTATATATGTATATATGTATATATGTATATATATATATATATATATATATATATATATATATATATATATATATATATGTATATATGTATATATGTATATGTATATATGTATATATGTATATATGTATGTATGTATGTATGTATATATGTATATATGTATATGTATATAATCCAGCAGCCCGCTGAAGTATTGGATTTTTATAATATAATTATTTGACAACCTTTTGTTGGCCAACCACCTAGAGCGGAGTTGAGCCGAAATACATTGATTTCGTATGTTCCGTTTTAAATTCGTTCAATCTGTATGTATATATGTATATATGTATATATGTATATATGTATATATGTATATATGTATATATGTATATATGTATATATGTATATATGTATATATGTATATATGTATATATGTATATATGTATATATGTATATATGTATATATGTATATATGTATATATGTATATATATATATATATGTATATATGTATATATGTATATATGTATATATGTATATATGTATATATGTATATATGTATATATGTATATATGTATATATGTATATATGTATATATGTATATATGTATATATGTATATATGTATATATGTATATATGTATATATGTAGAAAATATACATATTTATAGAAAATTGTGAAAATTTAATAACTAATTTTGCTAGCCAAACAGACGGCACCTTAAATACATTTTTACTTCGAGCTATATTAGGTAAATTAAATGGAAGAGCTCAAATTTTAATAGGTTCTAGGACAGAATTAAATACATGGCAACTCGTAAAAGATGCCCTTAATCTTAGTTTTGGAGCAGAGAGATCTCGATTGCCTTATCCAAGACCTGATAACGTTGAGGCCTTTCAAGAATGAAACCCCTTATAATTTTGGCATGCGATGCCAAGAAACCCGTAGTTTAGTAACACAAAAATTAAATACGCTTAATATTAATGCACAAGAGAAATTAATTAGAATAAATAGTTACGATGACTTATGTTTAAAAACTTACATTAGAGGCTTACCCTTATCGTTACAAACAAATATACGATTGAGAAACCCAGACAGTTTAGAGAAAGCTATGAGCTTCGTTATCGAAGAAGAGAATTTTCTATATTCGTTACAACGTGGAAATAATTTAAACTCACAAAATTCTTTTAGACCATCATCGAGACATTACGAGAAACAGTAATCTTAATCGAACTTTTATTCCTAGAAATAATTTTCAACAAAATCGCCCTAATATGAGATTTCCACCTTACCAATATCAAACCATCAGACCGCAATACCAAAATAATAATTTTTATCCTAACAATACTTTTCAACCACACCAAAATCACTTCCAAAATTTCAATAATTATAATTCTAATTTCAATCCAAGAAATTCCGACAATAATAATTCTAATTTCCGACCATGGAACTTCCATACTAATAACCCTAATTTTCAACAAAGAAATGTTAATAATCAACCCTGTTTTGATTGCCTTTGGTCATATATATATATATATATATATATATATATATATATATATATATATATATATATATATATATATATATATATATTAAACAAGAGGTTCATACAGAATCTTTATTATAGCAATCAAGAAGCTACAAGTTACAAGTTACATGACCCTGGCCGGAATGGCGGTACTGGATGACATCTGTCTGTCATCGGTCTTCTTCTTTTTTACCTTTAACATAATATATTACACGTTCCCTGTTTTTTAGATACCTAGTACAAAACTAAAATACAAATTTAATTAAAATACAAATACAAACAAGTAGCCACAATTTCAATTTAACACATAGTCCTTTAAATATGTAGGAGGCTTGTGAGATCTCTTATTTGTTTTAATGATAGTGTTACCTTCCTCCTCATCTCTTACATTCAGTAGGTTATCTGAAATGCAAGTGTTATTTTTAAATCTAGGTAAATCAACAATAACGTCATTATTTAAATTAACATGTTACGTGTTACGGTATTCCATAAGTAGAATAGGCAAATCTTTAGTAGATTCAGATTTTTTCACCATTTGTTTAGTTATTCCTACATATTTTTTAGCAAGTCCATTTGATTGGGAATGGTACGGACTGCTAAAAATAACTTCAAAATCCCAATCTTGAGCAAACTTTTTAAAATTCTCAGAATTATATGGCATATTATCTGCATAAAATTTTTCCGGGATACCGAATTGAACAAATTTTTCTTTACAAAAATTAATTACCTCTTGAGGTGTTTTACCTTTAGTCTCAGTTACTTCCAACCACTTCGAGTAGGAATCCACAATCAGTAAATAGTTCTTATTATCGTATTGAAAGAAATCTGAAAACAAATATTGCCACGGTCTACAAGGTATTAAATGATTAATTAATGGGTCTTTTTGATTAGATCTTTGAAATATTTGACATTTCTCACACTTTGAAATCATATCCTCCATATATCTACTTAAATAGGGCCAATATAGTAATTGTCTAGCTTTGGTTTTAGTTTTTGAAATACCAAAATGTGCTTTATGAACCAATTTTAACATTTCTTTCCTTAGTGATTTTGGAACAATAACTTTATATTCCAAAAATAATAAATTATTAGATAAATAAATCTTTTCTCTTAATTTATAGTAAAACTTTAATTCCTTGTTCAAATTTTTATCACTAACAGGCCAAGATTCAATACAATATCCTTTTATTTTTCTTAATGTTTCATCATTATCAATTTCCCTTTGAAATATTATTTTCTTATTCTCACTCATAGGAATATCCTTAGATATGGCATGAATGGCATATTCCATTTCTGGATCATCCTCAACTTCTGTTTTTAAATATGACCTAGATAATGTGTCTGCAATTACCATGTCCCTACCTGGCAAATAAACAAGGTTGATATCATAATCTTTATTATAGCAATCAAGAAGCTACAAATTACAAGTTACATGACCCTGGCCGGAATGGCGGTACAGGATGACATCTGTCTGTCATCGGTCTTCTTCTTTTTACCTTTAACATAATATATTACACACGCCAAAATCAAAATCAATACCAGCCAGAACCGATGGATACAAATTCACGAAATACTTCTTTAAGATCTAGACCACATTTTACCTCCACCCAATTATTTAATCAACAAATTAATAAGGATCAAATACAATTTAAAAAACCCCTTTGAAAATAATATTCCCACTGATTACGTACACCCAACTCAAAGTTCATTACCGCCTTACGATAACAATTATGAAACTCAATCCAGTCCTTATCGCAATCCAAATGAGACAAACGAAAGATCATATCACAATCCCACTCAAAATGTTGAAAACACAAATTTTTGCATGAGCCAAGAAAATTACAATCCGACATAATATATTTAAATACAACGATAGCAGATTTACCACATATTATTATTCCTGAACTCAATGCCAGATTTTTATTAGATACAGGGTCTTCCAAAAGTTTGATATCTCCACAGTTAGCGCTAAATTTTATAAAAATTTTATTTCTTACGAAAATTTTAATATACAGACGGCTCACGGAATTTCTATGCACAATAAAATAATTAATATTCCAGCTTTTAACATTTTTAAAGTAAATCAATATAAGTTTTATGTTTTTAAATTTAGCGAAAATTTTGATGGATTAATTGGTATAGATTTATTACAAAAATTAAAAGCACACGCGACAAATGAAAACGTCTTATGTAACGATACCCATAATTTTTGAACTCAGTAAAAACAATATATTATATACCAAATCAACTTTTAATCATACAATAATTATTCCCCCTAGAACTAAGCAAATAGTCAAAATACCGGTAAAATTAAATGTAGGATTAGGTATATTAGAATATAAGAATTTCGGTAAAGGAATCGAAATGCCTAAAGCAGTAGTTAACGTAAAAAATAATTTTGCTATAACGACTATTACGAATATAAGCGAATATAAGACAACGTTAAGTATTACTGAACCCTTTGATATAGAACCACTAGATTTAGTAAATATTAATTTTATAAGAAAGATGGAAACTGATGAAGAAACGTCTTTTAATGATGATAACATGTTAAAGAGGAATTTAAAAAATATAAGGATAAACCATTGTAACAAAGAAGAAAGAGAATTACTAAAAAAGCTTTGTTTCCAATATAGAGACATATTTTATTGCGAAGGAATACCCTTAAGTTTGACTAATAGTATTAAACATAAAATTAAACTCACTGATAATTCTGCAATATATACAAAATCATATCGTTTCCCGGAAGTTCACGGAGAAGAAGTTAAATCCCAAATAAATAAGATGTTAGCAGAAGGTATAATAGAAGATAGCAATTCCCCGTTTTCGAGTCCCATTTGGGTCGTCCCGAAAAAACAAGATGCTACAGGAAAAAGAATATGGCGTCTAGTAATAGATTATAGAAAGTTAAACGAGAGAACCGTAGATGATAAATACCCGTTACCAAACATAACAGAAATTTTAGATAAATTAGGGAGAGCAAATTACTTTTCGACACTAGATCTTGCAAGTGGCTTCCACCAAATAGAAGTAGACCCACAAGATGTTGAAAAAACAGCCTTTAGTACACCACAAGGTCACTTTCAATTTAAAAGAATGCCTTTTGGTTTGAAAAATGCACCCTCGACTTTTCAGAGAGTTATTGATAATGTTTTAAGAGGATTAACAGACGAAACATGTATAGTATATTTAGATGATATTTTAATTTATAGTACATCTTTACAAGAGCACCTTGAAAAGTTAAAAATCGTTTTCGAAAGACTAACTTAAAAGTACAATTAGACAAGTCAGAATTTTTACAAAAAACAGTTATGTATTTAGGACATGTAATTACCCCTCAAGGCGTTAAACAAAACCCTGATAAAATCTCCGCCATAAAAAGATTTCTCATTCCAAAAACTCAAACGGAAGTAAAAAGCTTTTTAGGATTACTAGGTTACTATAGACGATTTATAAAAGATTTTGCAAAAATTACTAAATCGATGATCAAATGTTTGAAAAAAGGTTCTAAAGTAAACCACGATAAAGATTTCATTGATTGTTTTGAAACTTGTAAACAAATCTTAACAAACGGCCCCATTCTACAATATCCAAATTTTTCCCAACCATTTATTTTAACGACAGATGCTAGCAATTTTGCAATTGGAGATGTATTATCACAAGGAAATGTTCCAAATGATCGACTCATTGCATACGCCTCAACAACTCTAAATAAATCAGAGACAAATTATTCAACTATAGAAAAGGAGCTTTTAGCAATTGTATGGGCCTGTAAACATTTTAGACCATACCTTTACGGAAGAAAATTTTATATCTACACGGATCACAAACCATTATCTTGGCTTTTCAGTCTAAAGGAGCCAAACTTAAAATTAATACGATGGCGTCTAAAACTAGAAGAATACGATTACAAAATTATTTATAAAAAAGGAAAACACAATACAAACGCAGACTGTTTATCTCGCATTACAATTAACGCATTAGAAGATGAATTAATAGTAAATAATCCTGGAGACGTAGACGAAGATATTTTAAAATACCTCCAAAATTTTGCAGAGAATCCGTTAGACCCACAACCTTCAACAAGTAACAATAACGACTCAAGACAAATTAACATTATTTCTGATATAAGAATACCTCTAGACAAAATAGATACACTAGACGAAACCTCAGACGAATCTACACAACATTCAACCGCAAATGAAATAACGAATCAAGGAATACCCATTTTAGACGAAATAATAAATAACAAAGTTCACCAAATTTTAGTGTACCCAAACGTTTACCCAAAAACCGATATAACTCATGAAACTTATCATAACCATAAAATAGTTCAAGTCAAAATTCCTGAAACTGATAATGAAAAATATATTTTTGAATTTCTTATGGCATAAACAGATCTTAACAATACATTTTATTTATATTTCAGTAAAGACAACCTGTAGAATGATTTTAATAAGTATTACCTAAAACATTTTTCTGAAAATGGTCCGAAACTAATTAAATGCACTAGATTAATTAATACAGTAGCAAACGAAGAAGAACAAATCGTTTTTATTAAAAAATTACCACGAACGAAGGAAAAACTAACCATAGATGAATTAATGAAACTTTCGAAAAATTACGTCAAAATTATTATTGGAAAAATATGAAGACATCTATTACTAATTACATTAACGAATGTTCTATTTGCCAGAAAAATAAATACGGTAGACACACCCCCTATGTCCCGCTAATGCTTACGGAAACCGCCAGCAAACCTTTTCAAGTTGTTCATATAGATATTTTTACATATGATGGTAACAAATATTAAATATTTGTCTCGTAAAGGACTCGTTTTCATCATACGTATACTTATATTGAAAACTAGTAGACTGTTCCTTTGTAACACGCAATATTTTTATATCGTTCCATCTAACTTTATTACCACAGACATCGACATTATAATTAGTTCCATATTGTTGGGATAGATCTTTTAAGTCTACAATATCTGCTGTTTCCATCTCCGTAACAGAATATGGTTGCCCAGTTTTTTTTGCCGTTTGAATTACAGTTACCCACTGTGCGGGAATGTATATGGGTCCAGATTTTAGGGTTCTTTTCTTTTGTTTTTCTACAATGGAGTGCATGCTGTCTTCTTCATTCTGTCCATGTCCTACAGCGAAATATTTGTGGGTAATAGATGGTATATCATACTTTCCTACACAAAATATATACAAAGCTAATATCAGTCTGTTCTTATTCTGACCGATACAGTTATCCGAATAGAACACAACATCTTGACCACGACTGTGTTCTGATAGAAACTTCATCACAGAACTTCCAATTTCGTTAAATCCTCTATGTGCCACTGACACACTCCAAAAATAGCAATAACCGTTCATGGTTCCTACATTATATATTGTAAAATTATAAGAAGATAATCGACGTTTATAATAAAAAATTGAAATTTCCCCAACAGGAGATGGCAAAACAGCTTGAAGGTCATAACAAGCCATAACGATTTTACCCTGTTTAGCTTCTAAAGCATCTTTTTCCTTTCCTTTTCGAGAATCATTTTTTAATTTTATATGCTGCTCATAATTTTCTTTCAAGTCATCTTTACATTCTGCGTTTTTGTAGACTGTGCAGATCGAGCACTGATCTTTTTTTGGCACGAAAAAACCGATATTAAATTCCGTATTAAAAATTTTCGTATATAAATGTATATTTGCTACCTCTCTACCCTCCTTTTCACATCTCTCTCTGTACAATTTATGCATTGATGCAAGGTTTAGCCCTCCATCGATATATTCCCGCGACGTTTGGGCCCTCAAATAGTGAGACTCTATCCTAGGGATACTATTAATATGATCAAGTGTATCATTTTTAATTTCTGCTGCAACTGTTTTGTGATTTTGATGTTTCCCTCTGAAATCGTGTTCAATTATAGAATTTTTACATTTATCTCTAACACTACGAATGAACCTGTCACCTATGTCAAATGTGCTCATAAACATTTTTTTGCAGATTCTAATTTTTACACTATTAACAGTAACATAATAAGCTGAGTTTAATTGTCTTGGTGTACTACAAGCTGAAGATCGATACTTCGATTCAATTGAAACCATACAGTCTTGCAAATAATACCTTTGTTGTGTTACATTTCCAATTTGCCAGAATTGACACAGTAACATCTGCCTATCAACGTCAGATAATTTATCTCTACACTTCATAGAACATTTGTCATTACATGGTGGTTTCAGAGAACGTGCCGGAACATTATTACCTTTTGCGTTAGTATATTCCTTGCCTGTATTTCGAAGACTTTTTCTAATATTTCGTGTCCACTGATCCTTGTTCAACAGTCGCTTCTTTCCACGTTTAACACCATCTGAAACAGCAGTCGATAAAGTCAAACAGACAAAGCCAAAAGCTTGTGGATAATAAGATGGCATTGAGTGAAAAATAAAAGTATGAACTTACCTGTCTTAACTTGTTCTGATTTTTCTGGTAACAAATTTGTGATTAACAATTCCTGTTCTGATGTGACAGGTTCCAATGTGTGATCATCATTTGCTTGGTTGTCTGAATCAGTATCTGATAACTCCCTTTCTGATTCTAAAGGTCCCAACGTACAATCAACATGTGGATCATCAATCGCTTGATGATCAGAATCAGTATTTGCTAACTTTAGTTCTGGAGATAATATAGGTTTCCATTACATCTCAGCGTATGTCTCAACTACATCGCTATCTGGGATATCTCTGTCGTTCGATGTAAAAATAGGCACCCCCAATTCTGTTTCTGTTGTGATTCCTATATCTAAATCCACACAATTACAATCAGAGGAGGGACAATCTTGAATTACATCTAATAATACCTTAGAGCTATTATTAATATTTTCTATGATCACATCCTGCAAACCAGAAATGAATAAGAATTAATAACACAATTAATAACACAAACGCGTTTCACATAGATACCGGGTTAGCGTAATATAAAAATGTATACTAAAACACATTACAAACAAGTAATTCACAAATAACGGCAGGTAGTAAAAGATTTTTAAAATTTTTGTTAGGTTAGAAACACTTACATACCTCTACACTATTATTAAGGCTCCTATATTCACCAGTTTCTTGTAAAACAAGATTTAACATTATTCTTCCTCTTGAATATCCACTCATTTTTTTCTAAAATCACTGTACTTTACTAAACAATGGGTTATAAAACACCGAAAAACACTAAAATAAAGTACACGTGCACGCTAACAAAACGGAAATGAGACTGAATACAATCCAAACGACTGATGCAATACCGCCATAAGTAAAATGTGGCGGCATTGTAGTCGACTAGACTGATATCTCCTTGTGCAATACTGCCGCAATTCATAATGTGGTAGTATTGCAGGTTGTGATTTTAATATTTTTAAAATGTCATAAAGACACTTTATATTATACTGTGGACATTTATTGAATTTTGATTTGTGGCAGTTTTGCACCACATAAATTGACGCTTTTGTAGATGTTCTAGACCAAAAAACCGAAATTCAATTTTTCGGAGTTGTGGCGGTATTGCAACAGAGGTGCGATTTGACTATGACGGACGCATTTACTAAATTTGCCCAAGCTTATTCTATTCCAGGTAAAAACGCGATTCACATTGCGAAATCCTCAATAAAATACTTCACTTCTTTCGGCATTCCCCAATTAATAATAGCAGACAAAGGTAGAGAATTTAATAACGAAGTAATAAAAGATTTATTAGCAATACACAAAATAAAAGTTCACTTTACTACTCCTGGCCACCATGAATAAAATTCAATAGCTGAACGAATACACTCTACTTTAATCGAGCATTTAAGACTTCTAAAACAAACATATCCTAACGAAGATGACTTAGTGGACTATGCTCTTATAGCTTACAATAATTCTATTCATAGTTCCACAAAATTTACCCCATTTGAATTGACTTTCGGACATACAGACTCTAGAAACCCCAACGAACTATTTCTTCCTCAAAATTTCTATTCAGAATATATAAATAATCATAAAGACAAATTAAAACACGTTTACCAAAACGTACAAGAAAATCTAACAGAAAATAAAACTAAAGTAATTAATAAAAGAAACGATCAAGGAGGAACAAATTCAGAATTCAAAATTGGAGAAGTAGTTTATAAAGTTAATACCCAAAAACGTAACAAAAAACATCAACCATACTTAGGTCCCTACAAAATAACTAAAATTCTTGACAGAAACCGAGTAGAACTTGTACGACAAAGACTTAAATATAAAAAAGACATTAACCAGACAGAAATTATACATATCAAAGAACTAAAGAGACCTCTCGTTGCAGGTTCATCCTCTGGACAACAAACGTCGACGCAAGACGAGACACATCCAAATTCCAGAACTTAAACGACAATCCCGGACTTTTAACCCTTCATTTAGGCACAGCCCGAATTCAGACAGATGTTTGGACTTTTATACATATCTATGACATTACAAATATTACTACAAATTCCCTAACTACAAAATCAATATGATTCCATGATAAATACCCTTTCAAATACTTCTTAAATTCTAAGCTTTAATAAAGAATTTCAAGACTCCTATCATTTAATTCAAATTTTGGAAAACAAAATTTATCTTGAGTTAAAACAATTAAATCCCTTTTGGAATATCATATCTAAAAGATCTCTATTTGATGGTGTAGGTTCCGCAATCAAATTTATAACCGGAAACCTAGACCAAAACGATGCAAAACGTTACGACGACGCTATATCAACTCTAACAAATAATCAAAATAATATTAAAACTATAGTTAAAAATCAAATCACCTTATTAAGATCTTCAATAAAGAATTTTGAAAATAATACAAAAATCTTAGCCTTGAATGAACTTGAATTGCTTATTGTTGAGATCAATGACTATGATTATTGTCATCTTTATTCCTTTCCGACCAGATACCAAACTCATTTTAGAACAATTATTCCAAAATCCAAGTTCCTACTTTCCAATCGATACCAATATGCACTTGCCAACGTTCAATGTCAAAAATTGGTAGAAGAAGAATATTTATGCCACGATGTCCAGTCAATTGAAGTAACACAAACAGCCCCTTGCGAAGTTCAACTCATACAGTACTCAAAGTTTGTAAATCAATGTCAATCAGTGCCAACAGAAATTAATAATATAAAAATTTAAAAACTAGAAAACAATAAGTGGATCGTAATAACGCTAAACAAAGTGATCAGTATTCAAAAATGCGATAAGAATTCGGACAATATTCCATTAAACGGTAGTTACTTAATCGAACTCAATAGTGCATGCGAAATATATATAGACAATTACGTTTTAAAAACATTTGAACTAAAAACTCCAAATTTTGTTAAAATGGAACTGCCAAATTTAGAAGTATTACTAAAAATGCCGGTCAGTGATCTAAACTTTAAACCAATAAAAATAGACTCGATAAAATTAGATGAATTAAATAATGTACAAAGTGCTTTAGCAGATCAAGAAAACAAAATAGACAATCTAGACACAGTTCCTGTTCATTTTCAACATGTCAGTTTTTATACCATAATTTTATATGTCTTAGCAATCATTTTCCTTGTCTACACCATTTGGCGAATATACACAAAAAGGACAAATCAAGAATCACCAAAAGAATCCACAGTACGAGAAAAAAAGGTACCAGATAATTTTCCATTTCTTCGAACTATGCCACCCCATCATAGTTCTCAACCAGCCCCGGAGGAGTTAAGAAACCAGAACTGCTAATTCAGCTGTAATAAAAGGACAGCGTCAGCATGCCACACCTCGGCGTCACCGAGCTTATAAATTTACTTTTGCATTGTATAGCGTCACTCTTATTTTGCATTTTACTGTAGTAAGTAGTCCCTAAAAATATCGTTCTTGGACTTGATGGAAACATCATTTATATATATTGTTATGATATGTAAAATCGAGAAAAATATTGGTTTGTTTAAAAATATTTCAAAATTCAATAACATTAAAATAATTCAGATAAGTAGGATAATATCCAACAAACATTTCGAAGAAGGAGAGTTATTAATTTCTTGAATTACCTGTACTAAACAAAATATAAGCTTTGCATAAATTATTTCTTTGTTATACTTGAGTGACCCGCATAATTTTAAGTGAAAACAAAAAGACAATTGAACGGGGTTTTCCAAAATACATTAATGCAGTGATTAGAGACAAATAGAAGAGATTTTAGAAAGTGGTTTTTGTTAGTTTTAAGAATTATAGAAAATATTATTTGTAAATAAGTTTTAGGAAATTTTATAATTATAGGTAAAAATTTGTTTGTTATCGAAATGAAAAAATGGGGGAATTGTGACGAGTTTTGATTGGCGGAGATTGAAAAAGGTTGGATAAGTATGTAGGAAAAAGTTTAGCGAGATTGAGGAGAGAGAAAAGATAGAATCAGTTGGTTTTCCAAATCTGTAAGAGGAACAGTGATTGTTCTCTGGCGGTTCCTGAAATGTAGCAAGCAGTAGTGTTGAATGTTAGTGAGTTTTTGTGGAGTTAGTGTATCTGACAGCAGCTGAAGCAGCAAAATATTGTAAGTCATATTTCTCTACTTATATTCCAAGAGTCACTGTTCAGGCCAACGAGAGATTCAGTTTATCGTAAAGAGAAGATATTCCAAGAGTCATTTTTCACTCGGGCCAACGAGAGATTCAGTTTATCGAGAGGAGAAAGGCTATCATAATTTGAATGATTTGTGCTTTTGAAGGAGATCATTAAGGACGATATACTTGCAACAATCTGTGTAAGATTGCTGATTACATAGGGAGCGGTTGAGAGGAGATAATATAGTCTACAAGGAACAAGGATTTGGACCACTCATCATCAGAGAGAGATATTTTGTTTTCTGCAGTTTTTTCTTTTATTGATAACACAATTTTTACACTTAATTTAGAAAGGATATAAATATTTTGATTAGGAGAGTTAGAATAGTTCGGAATTTTGAGATTTCAATTAATATTGTTTGTACCATAAATTTTGATTGTTCACGTACGGAGAACAAAATTTTGAGAATCCTTATATGAGATTTGTTTATTGAAAACTTTTGAGTGTGAATTATTTCATTATTTTTATTTCAATATATAGTGTTAGATCATATGTGTTTTTTATTATTCCGGTATTCTCTGGACCTTACCTTTCACATGTAATAGCATAGATATTGAAGCACGAATTTAACCCTGAGATAAAAGAATTAAAAATTGTGATAGAGTCATAATCATATCATTTAAATAATTTTAATTAATCAAAAAAATTAATTAGCTAATTATTGTTTGGCGCACCAAGACTTTAAATATCACAATAACTGGCTTCCAAAACGTGGGGCTTGAAAATATCGCAGCTTTACATTTGAAGGAAGAGAAAGAGATCTGGAATAAGTACAGGTGATCCAGAGATAAAAACATATAACATTGAGGGAATTTGAATTTGAAAGTATTTTGACAATTTTTCCAGGGAATATAAATTTGATTTATTGATTGATCGTAGTTAGTGGATATTTACTGCTATTGAATTATTTGATTTTATTTTCTTTACCAATCGTACATTTGATATTTATTTTGAATTATTTGAATTTTACTGAATGCATATATGATATTTGTCGTGAAAATTTAATACGTTTGGGGAGAAATATTGTCGTGTTCTGAAACATATAGAGTGTTGTAAAATTTCACATTTGGCGGGGACAAAAACAATAACAAAAAGTAACAACATGTCTGTCACAAGGAGACAAAGTAAAATGCAGGAAAGGAAGGAGGATAACAGAGAAGATGAAACAATTTTGGAAGAAGTATCGGATAATGAAGGAAATGTGACAATAGTTGAGGAGAGAAAAGAACTATCAGGAATAGATAAAATATTACAACTAATGCAACTCCAGTCACAAACAATGGCAGAAACAAAACAAACAATAGAGAAAAACCAAAATGAAACATCAAAGAAAATGGATAAAATGGATAGAAATCAACAAGAAACAAAACAAACAATGGAAGAAAACCAACGGGAAACAAGACAAGCAATAAAACTAAATAACAGGAATATAGAGCAGCGTTTGGAAAACTATGAACAGGAAATTAAAGGATGTGTTGAGGGGATAAAGAAAGAACCGATACAACAGATAGAAGAAATAACCCTAAAGAATGCAAAACAAGAGACAGAGATTAAAGATATCCAAAATACAATGAAGGAGATACAAAATTGCCAGAGAAAGGAACTAGAGATGCAGAGAGAAGAAATAGAAACTAAAATGAAAGATATTAAGACTGTACAGAAAAAGGAATTAGAACAGTTAGAAACAAAATTTGAAATGGCTTTACAAGAAGACAAGAAAGAAATAGAAAAACAAATTGAGGATATCAGAAAACAACGAGATATGGGAGACAGGAGAGAAGTACTCATCCAAAGTCCGGGTGACATAAAAATACAGTTTGGCGGGGATATTCGGAAAACACACCCAGTACCGTTTGTTAAAAATTTGAAAACCAAATTACAACATATTAGATATTTTGACGATTGCAAAGAAACAATTAGAAACCATTTGAAAGAAGGAGCAGCGTTATGGTATGAAAGCAAGGAAGATGAGTTTGAAAATTGGACAGATTTTGAAAATAAATTTCTCAACTATTTCTGGGGGAAAAATAAACAGAGAGAAATCAACCAAGAGCTACAGAATGGAAAATATCACGAAAAAATGGGAATATCTGAAGAAAGATATGCTTTGCAGATATATAACAATTCAAAATATCTAGAATACAAATATTCTACCGAACAGCTGGTAGAAATGATCAGCAGACATTTTGAGGAAACGTTGGAAGATCACGTGATTTTGAGAAACTATCAAGATATTGATAGTTTGTGCCAATTCCTTCAATTAAAAGAAGCGAAAAGAAAAGAAATGAGAAATAGAAGACAACATGACCAATATAATGGACCGGAAAGAAGGTATTCATCAAATTATGACCAGAGAAACCGACATCCCAGATCAACAAACGAATATAGGCCGAGAAATTACAATAATTACAATAGACAACAAAATTACGATAACAGGAATGGCACACAACAGAGAACATATGAAAATCACAACAGGAATAGAGATGCACAAAATCCTCCGAATAGGAATACTAACGAACAAAGGGACGATAGAAATAACCAGAGCTTCCAACAACAAAATAGATGGGAGATGAATCATGTAGCAATAGGAAACGACAGACAAATTTCTAATTCTAATCTAATATTTTTAGATGCATTTATAAAACATAAAGCGATTAAAATTGTGATTGATTCTGGATCGGAGATATCGCTAATCAATAAAAAACTAGTAAAAGAATTAAATTTGGACAGATTTGTGTATAAGATTCCTAGGGTTGATTTAGTGGGTGCAAACAATAAAAATTTGACGACAGTAAACGAAGGCTTGGGAGTACAGATAAGAGTGGGAAACAAAGTCCATATTATGAAATGTGTGGTGATTGAAGATTTAAATCATGATATGATAGCGGGAATTGATGAATTGAGGAAAAAAGATATCACCATAAATTTTTCGGAAAATAAACTGGAAATCAGAGCAGAACCAGACAACACAGGAGAAGAAAAGCAAACAGATAGGAAAACAAATTCTGGAAGGATCAATGCACAGGAAAAACGCAAAGAAATCCATATGACTGTAGAGAATAAACCGAAAGCACAAGAACAAGATCTAACAAAAAAGAAAAAGAGAAGGAAGAAAAAGAAGAAGAGTTCGAAAAGAAAGCAGGAAAATAAGATGGAGACCAGAAAAAAACAGGAAATAGAAGGTACAGAAGAATTGTTGGCAACCGACGATAAAACAGAATGGAAGCAGGAAGAAAAAGAAGGTATCATCAGAGAAATGAAAGGAATAGAAACATGGTGCTCGGAATACCAAAGGGAATTAGAGGAGAAAAAGAAAACAGAAGAAAAAATGGCACTGATGGACGAGAATCCAGAATTTTGTGAAGAAGTATTATGGACAGTGAACACATGTGAACAAAAGGTGGATGAAAGAAAAATAAATTGTGGAAAAAACATGGAGAAGGAAATAGAGAAGATTTTAGGAAACCATGGAGATTTTGTTAATAAAGTAAATCAAGTGGTTAAAAATTATGAACTTTCTTTTAAGGGAAAATACTTGGAAAATTTTAAAACGAAAATATATCCAATCCCGTATAAAGACAGGCAATATACGGGGTATTTTTAACATTCACGACATCTATCAATATCATGAATAGATTTTAATAACATAGTGAAATAATTTGATCCTAGAAAACTTTTGTCATTTTTAAAATTTAACAAAGAGTTTTCGGCAGATCAAATGGCGGGGATTTGTTATGATATGTAAAATCGAGAAAAATATTGGATTGTTTAAAAATATTTCAAAATTCAATAACATTAAAATAATTCAGATAAGTAGGATAATATCCAACAAACATTTCGAAGAAGGAGAGTTATTAATTTCTTGAATTACCTGTACTAAACAAAATATAAGCTTTGCATAAATTATTTCTTTGTTATACTTGAGTGACCCGCATAATTTTAAGTGAAAACAAAAAGACAATTGAACGGGGTTTTCCAAAATACATTAATGCAGTGATTAGAGACAAATAGAAGAGATTTTAGAAAGTGGTTTTTGTTAGTTTTAAGAATTATAGAAAATATTATTTGTAAATAAGTTTTAGGAAATTTTATAATTATAGGTAAAAATTTGTTTGTTATCGAAATGAAAAAATGGGGGAATTGTGACGAGTTTTGATTGGCGGAGATTGAAAAAGGTTGGATAAGTATGTAGGAAAAAGTTTAGCGAGATTGAGGAGAGAGAAAAGATAGAATCAGTTGGTTTTCCAAATCTGTAAGAGGAACAGTGATTGTTCTCTGGCGGTTCCTGAAATGTAGCAAGCAGTAGTGTTGAATGTTAGTGAGTTTTTGTGGAGTTAGTGTATCTGACAGCAGCTGAAGCAGCAAAATATTGTAAGTCATATTTCTCTACTTATATTCCAAGAGTCACTGTTCAGGCCAACGAGAGATTCAGTTTATCGTAAAGAGAAGATATTCCAAGAGTCATTTTTCACTCGGGCCAACGAGAGATTCAGTTTATCGAGAGGAGAAAGGCTATCATAATTTGAATGATTTGTGCTTTTGAAGGAGATCATTAAGGACGATATACTTGCAACAATCTGTGTAAGATTGCTGATTACATAGGGAGCGGTTGAGAGGAGATAATATAGTCTACAAGGAACAAGGATTTGGACCACTCATCATCAGAGAGAGATATTTTGTTTTCTGCAGTTTTTTCTTTTATTGATAACACAATTTTTACACTTAATTTAGAAAGGATATAAATATTTTGATTAGGAGAGTTAGAATAGTTCGGAATTTTGAGATTTCAATTAATATTGTTTGTACCATAAATTTTGATTGTTCACGTACGGAGAACAAAATTTTGAGAATCCTTATATGAGATTTGTTTATTGAAAACTTTTGAGTGTGAATTATTTCATTATTTTTATTTCAATATATAGTGTTAGATCATATGTGTTTTTTATTATTCCGGTATTCTCTGGACCTTACCTTTCACATGTAATAGCATAGATATTGAAGCACGAATTTAACCCTGAGATAAAAGAATTAAAAATTGTGATAGAGTCATAATCATATCATTTAAATAATTTTAATTAATCAAAAAAATTAATTAGCTAATTATTGTTTGGCGCACCAAGACTTTAAATATCACAATAATATATATATATATATATATATATATATATATATATATATATATATATATATTCAATACAATACATATATATATATATATATATATATATATATATATATATATATATATGTATTGTATTGAATATATATATATATATATATATATATATATATATATATATATATATATGTATTGTATTGAATATATATATATATATATATATATATATATATATATATATATATATATATATATATATATATATATTAAACTTAGAGCTAAGATTAATATTATTATAAAAATTAATATTAAACTCACCAGTCTTCCGGGTTGAACCGCGTCGATATCCATTTTGCCGAGCTTTCGACATCCTCTCTGATGTCTTCTTCAGGGCTTCCGAGGTCTCAGTCTCCCGAGCCCCCAGACACTACTACACTCACTAGTCACTTCTAGTTCACTCACTAGTTCACTACTACGACTGGGTCCAGGGGACGGTTCATTTATACCGTCGATGGTGACGTGGCCTAGGTGGGGGTTAGGGTGGGGATTGGCGCGAGAGTTGGCGCGAACATTTCCGACAGTGGGATTTTGATTCGAAGATGGAGGGGGCGATATTTTGTTTATGAGAGGTCTCCATGTAGAAGGTAACCGTATGGCGTCATCTCTTTTATTAAGGCAATTTGGTCTTTTTTCTATTTCTATGGCTTCTCGGATAATTCTTGGTTTATAAAAGCGGATGGGGGCTATGGTTCTGGAGTTTTCGAAATCAATTTTGTGACCTGTATGAAGATGGTGTTGACCGAGAGCTGAAATTGAATCGGAATTGCGAACAGAAATGGAATGTTCATAAATCCTATTTTGAATTCTACGATTTGTTTGGCCTATATAGGATCGGGGACAGTCTGCACAAGGAATTTCATAAACTCCGTGCTGTTCGTTTGGAATATTGTCTTTGATTGATCGAACAAGAGATGAAAGTTTTTGTTGGGGGGTAAATATTGTTTTTATTCCTCTTGGTTTAAGAATTTTGTCGATTTTGTCAGTGACACCTTTGATGTAAGGAAGAAACGCTTTCGTATGATAAGGGTCTGAGTCTTTGGATTGAGATTGAGTGGGAGATTGATGTCTGTAGATGCTCCTATTGATGTGATTTTCGCGGTAGCCATTTTGGATGAGGGCTTGTTTTAAACAAGAAAGCTCAGCGGATCTACTTGCATCATCGGAAAGGCGTATTGATCTGGATACAAGAGTATTAATGACTGAATTAATTTGTGAAGGTGGGTGGTGAGAATGAACCGTCCCCTGGTCCCAGTCGTAGTAGTGAACTAGTGAGTGAACTAGAAGTGACTAGTGAGTGTAGTAGTGTCTGGGGGCTCGGGAGACTGAGACCTCGGAAGCCCTGAAGAAGACATCAGAGAGGATGTCGAAAGCTCGGCAAAATGGATATCGACGCGGTTCAACCCGGAAGACTGGTGAGTTTAATATTAATTTTTATAATAATATTAATCTTAGCTCTAAGTTTAATTGTACTAACCGCGGAAATCTTTCCGAACATTATATATATATATATATATATATATATATATATATATATATATATATATATATATATATATATATATATATATATATATATATATATATATCTAGGTCACTTTCTATCACATCCGTGTAGATATTAGTATATCACAAATATTTCTTTGTTGTCTTTTACATTCATTTATGTTAGTGGTATAAACATAATATGTCCAAGAAAGGTTAGACGTTTACAGTGTTTTAAAAATTCAAAATTTGACAAAATAGTCTGGTTGAAAAATATAAAAAATGGTCAACAAAAAAGTTTTAAAATTTTTTTAATTAAAATTGTTAACAATTGTCTTGTGGATTAAATTAAATTTACAGTCTTGTGGATTAAATTAATTAAAGTAGGTACACATGAAGTGCAGGCAATAAACTGAGTTACAACAGACAGGAAATAACAACAGTACGTTACAGTGAAGTGTGGAGCAACAGTATTATGTAAATCTAATATAAGAAGGTGGTAGTTTTTTATTTTTAGTGAATTTCTGTTGTAAAACATAAGTATAGATGGAACTTAAGTTATCAACATCTTTTTTGTGGTTTAGTGAATTAGAACAATTATTAATATGACACATCTCTAAGATTTTACGATGAGGTTCTTTTTCAGCTCTATCTAGAATTATAGCCTCATCATATAGGACACGATGGTCATTGTCATTGACATGAATACTCAAACTAGTTGCTTGGGGTTTACGTTTTCAGTCACTTTTGTGAAGAGCTAGGTGCTTACTGAGTCCTTGACTTGTATGGCCTATGTATAGTTTGTCACATTCACAGGGTATACCGTAGTTTACGTTTCAGTTCTTATCTAGTGGAACTGGATCTTTTAGTTTAGAATAGAACAAATTGAGTTTTTTGTTGTTATAATTGGATATTTTTATGTTAAATTAACTAAATAGTCTATAGTTTATTTTTATGAACGAGAGAGTAATTAGCATAATTTTAACTGGTAGCTCCGACCACTCCATGGGCGTGCTCAAGATTAATTGAAAAATTACTTTGAATAATTGTAAAAAATAAATGAATTATTTCAGTGTTATAAAGTGTTATGTGTATGTAAACAAAAGTGACCTCTTTTATCACACACTATATTAGAACTGACTGGCCTACATTAAAAAGGGTTTTAAAAAATTCACATTTTTTTTAATTTTTAAAAATTACAAAAGAGAAAAAGAGTTTTTAAAACCGTCTAAGGTATGTTAAATAGATGAATAAAAATATTAATATAAAACTTACTTGTTACAAATCCAAATCAGATTCAGAAGATGAACTTTCAGAACCAAGATTTATAATAACTGGCTCGATCATTTTATCAGTAATATTGTCCAGCTTCCACATTTTTTCCTCTTCTTTAATAGTGTGATTTACTGCCTTTTCCCAGTTTTCAGGTTTTACATTATTTACGGCCTCCAAAAACAACTGTTTAACATCATGAATTTTAAAAGTGGTATTTTTTCTTGAAACTTCACTCTTTATCTGTGCCCATACCAGTTCAATCGGGTTTAATTCACAATGATATGGTGGGGATCTAAGTACTGTCATTCCACGATTTTTGGCAATTTCATCAATTTCGTATTTTTTAAATTTTTCTTTATGAAGGGCACACAACGAATAAAGTTCCTTTCTTATAGATCCGGGATGGTACGTAATATTTTTTGAACTCAGCCAATTCTGCAAGTCTTTTTTTAACCACTTGGTTGTGGGCAGTCCTTCTATAAGTCTGGAGTGATAACTTGCATTATCCATTACTATTACACAGTTCTTAGGAAGAAGATCTATCATTTGTTCGAACCATTCTTGAAAGACATCAGCGTTCATGTCTTCATGGTAGTCACCGGTACGAGTTGATTCAAAAGTTAATAAACCACCTTCAACAAAACCGTCTGAACTGCCAATGTGTACTATTATCAGTCTGCGTCCCTTTCCTGATGGTGGGTTTAAACCAGTAGATAAGTTATTTACAAAAGCGTGCCTTTGACTTGTAACAGTTTCATCCTGCCAAAATTTATTTGGTGTATGACCCTCGTTGATCCATGTTTCATCAAGATAAAATATTTTTCTTTTTTGGTTTCTCATTTCCTTTATGGTTCTTAGAAAATGTCTTCTCCATATGACAATATCGCTTCTTTCTAATAAAATAGACTTTCTGGGATTCTTTTTCCAGCGGAAGCCTATTTCTTTTAAAAGTTTCCATAACGTACTTCGACTCATTTCTGGGTAATCCTTATCATCTCGAACTGAGACAAGAACTTTATCCAATGTTGGAAATTCTTGTCTAAAGAAGAATTCATGCACTTTCCGTCGAAGTCCTTCTTTAAAATGATATTCTATTTGAAATTTTGGTTTCCCTGGAGCATTACGTGGCATTTGAAAACTACCACATTTCTCTTCTTTAATAACTCTGTAAATCGTAGATTTCCCAACACCAAGGGTACTGCTAACTAACTCAACGGTCTCATCAACACTTTCACATAAACGTTTGTCTGTAAATGATTTAAAACAATTAAATATTAATGTTTTTTCATTAACTGTTAGAGGACCAATTTTTCGGCGTTTACACGGCACTTCCAAATTTTCTATAACACTAGTATACACAATAAACTGCACCTTGCAACTGAAGTACCTACTTTTAGTGAACTGTTAAGAATTTTGAATACGCCACTTGGACCTTCCTATATACAAAATGGAAAAACCCACTATCACATTTTCTGTGGAATACGTTTAGAAGGTAATTATCTAGTCAATTACTGTCGTAGATTCCTGGAATTAAAGAATTAAATGTTTGATTGTTGAAACCCTTACTTCGTGGAATGCACTCATTTCAGATAAAATAAAACGTTTTATTGACGTGACAACGTCTTAAATTAGGTTGTGGCTCGGAGTCACTCATGAAAAAGTGTAACGCCCGCTCACGTCTGTTACGATGAGTCACCGAACGAGAGAGAGGCCCGCCGGACCGGCGAATGCCTTGCGTCTCTCTCCCACTCAAACATTAGAGAATTAAGCGCGTTGAATCGGTGCGTGCTTGTGTCTCTGTCTTTCTCGAGCGTTCTTGGCGTTGGAAAACCGAGAAAGCGTCATAATACAAGTTCACACGTGTGGTTAAAGTATCGTCAGCTGTGTCTGTAGTGAAAATGTGGAGTGCTTAGATTCGTCATTTACAACAACTACAACAATAAAGCTAAATAATTGTACACTAATATTTCATTATCGTAAACTATGATTGATTGATTAATTGTTAGATTGACACAAAAGTTGAGAAACTGAGTTTATAGGTTATGTCATACTATTGAGAAATGTTGATAGTGTTAAGTAAATTATTAGTTTAAATCACTCTGCAATCAATCGTAATTCAGTCGATTGAGAAGAAACAGCGCGCTTCAACTGCAAACAACTATTGTGCAATTTAATAATATTCAAATCAATAAATATTCTACCGAGAAAAAGACGTTGTCACGTAAAATCTTCGCCCGTAAAACCGACTTTACAGGCAACCGATTTTTTTTTTATCTAAAGAATTAAACTTTATTTTGCAAATAGGCAAAGAATTAAACTTTATTTTGCAAATAGATAAAATAAAACGTTTTATTTTATCTAAAGAATTAAACTTTATTTTGCAAATAGGTAGGTACTTATTAAACTTTTATTGGTTATATATAACCAATAAAATAAACATCTTACATTTCTTGCAAATTCATTAGTACCTGTTAACCTCCATCACTCCGACACTGGCAACCTTATTTAGGGATTAGTAACCCTCACAACTATTGTATTCTATTCTGCTCCAACCTTTATACCTGGTGGTCATACTCAATTTAAAATTGTTTTCCTATATACTTCTGTAAACTTGTTGACAAATATCTGTTTTTCATTGAGTCACCCGTATCAACAGTTTAGGGATTTGCATACATAATTTATTGTTTTATTACTCTCTCATACATAAAAATACACTATAGTGAGAGATTGTGTTAAACCTTCTATATAAGGTAATGATCCATACTTCAACTGTACGGCGGTGTTAGATGCTGACCAATCATGACCAGACATATCGTCACTCGCACTACGTTCTGTGTGTGAATAGAAAAGTTTATTGAGCAAATTTTTAGGATAATACTTGCATAGTAATGTGTCAAACAACAGTTTTAAATTCTTTTCAGTAAAAGTTGGATGTGAGATTTTTAATATTCTATTTTTCATTGCTAGAACGGTGTTAACTTTCTGTTTCATGGGATGATATGAGTTAAAGGGTATTTATATCTACCTGAGTTAGTAGTTTTTTTATACCAATCTAAACAGATGGTGTTATCTTCCGTTCTAACAACTCTTGTATCAAGAAAGGGTACCGAAGAGTTTGACTCCTCCTCAACTGTGAATTGCAAATGAGTATTAAATGAATTAAAAATTGTAAGTGTATTCCGTACCTCATCTTGTGGTACTGATATTATTAAATCATTTACATATTGGTAGAGAAAAGGAAATTGAAAGTGTACGTGTTGATGCACAAAATACAACAATTTATTCATAACGATTTCAGCTAAAATTGGTGAGGCTGCTCCACCCATCGGTAATCCTAATTTTTGTTTGTAAAATTTACTATCAAATGAGAAATAAGTATGATTATACAAAAAAGCAATAATCTCTACGAACACTATTTTTGGAATATTGCAATTCGGTTAAAATGTTCTTCCATAATTGAAGTTATTAAGTTAAGAGGTATATTGGTGAATAGTGAGACTACATCAAATGACACCACTACGAAGTTGTTTGGTATAACTGTGTTATTCATTTTTTGCGCAAAATCGAAAGTATCTTTTATTTTAAATTTATTAAACGCATCAGAGGAAGTTGTTAACACCTGGGATATCATTTTGGCTAACGGTTGAATAGAAGATTTAATTCAAGATACTAGAGGTCTAAGAGGTATCTCTGGTTTGTGAACTTTAGGTAATCCATAATATTTTGGACAAATGCCGTTATAGGTAGTAATAGATTTAGCTATTTCAGAAGAGATGTAATCATTTCCTTTGAGTCGTTTAACTAACTTATTGCATTTATTATTAATCAATACAATACATATAAATATTGCATTATCAATCAATACATACGTACCGTGATCATTCAGGAGTTTCAATGATTTCTGAATATATGTGTCTCTATTCATAAGATTTCTCCTGGAGTGCAGACGCAACAAAGTCGTGCCAAAATTCATCACCAACAACAACAAAAACATATGGAGCACGCCACAACACCAAGGCACAACTAATATCACACAGTTGGAAAACATTACACACCAGGTAAATAATAGACTCCAGAATATAACCATTAACGACACAATCCGGTACATTTCTAAACTTAAATTAAATATTGATCAATGCATAGACAAACTCAGTTTTTTACTTCCACATGATATAATATATGATTTTCTTTTCAGATAAAATAATTCCTATAATAAATTATTGAATACAATAAAAATTGTTAATATTAATAAACTTAAAGACAATAAAACCAAAAAACTAAATCTACAGTAGTTCCAATGATAGATGGATAAAAAACATTTCCAATATTGAGGTACCTCCTCAAATTTTAGGTTTTTTAGCTCTAGGTCCTAAATTTAGTTTACCTACAACACCTAAAGACATTGACATCTTTAAGTTAATTAGTGAAGTAGAGCACATTATCACTTGGACACCACAGAAAGATCAGAATCTTATCAGAAGTTTAGCTACGAATCATATTACAAATTTTATACAACACAATAAACATCTCAAGTCACCTTCTTTTGCTATTAAAAAAGAAACTAGAATCTTCCTTAAAAATAATCCTAATCTTCTTGTCACAAAATCTGACAAAGGCAATGTAACTGTCCTTATGAATAGAGACACATATATTCAGAAATCATTGGACCTCCTGAATGATCGCGATACGTATGTATTGATTGATAAAAATCCTACCACTTTAATGGAGAATGCGTGCAATAAGTTAGTTAAACGACTATATATATATATATATATATATATATATATATATATATATATATATATATATATATATATATATATATATATATATACATGGAGGTCACCAGCTGACAATAACAACAAAATAGTCAGAAATCAAATAGATTATATTATCGTCAACAGAAGATATAGAAATTCTATAATATCATCATCTAAAACTTATCCAGGAGCGGACATATCCTCCGATCACAACCCGGTTGTTTTGTCGATGAGAGTGAAACTAAAGAAGGTCAACAGCCCTAGCATTAAGTAAATCATGGATACAAGACGTCTCAAACAAGTCAACACATATGCGGAAACGAAATATAAATTAAACGAGAACTTAAGGAAAGTAAAAGAAGATAATGCGGAAACTCTAACTATTTACCAAAAATGGGGAAAAATTCAACATGCCCTTGTATCAGTTGGAAAAGAAACCCTCAAACCACTTGGAGAAAAAACAAAACCTTGGATGACAGTAGAACTTCTTGAACTTATGGAAGAATGAAGAAAATATAAAGCAAAAGACCTGAATAAATACAAAGGAATTCAGAGAAACATCAGAAAGAAAATTCGAGAGGCAAAAGAGAGGTGGCTCTCTGACAGATGCAAGGAAATAGAAGATCTGGATAAAAAGTATGAGATTTAATTTACGCAAAAAAATCAAAGAAATGACAGGTTCTAGAAAACGTACAAGAACGAATATCCTTAAAAATGATATAGGGGATAATATTACTGATATGAAGGAGGGATTATGTCACTGGACCAATTACATCCAACAACTATTTAATGATGAAAGAGAAGAACTGTCATTAGAAATCACCGAGGATACCGGACCACCAATATTAAGAGAAGAAGTCGTCTATGCCATCAAAAACAAAAAAGAGGGTAAAGCTACTGGACCAGATGATGTACCAATCGAATTATGAAAACTTATCGATGAAGATGTTATTGAAGTAATGGTTGAACTCTTTAATCTAATATATCAGACTGCCACAATCCCCAGACAATGGCTGCAATCGACCTTTGTAGCAATTCCCAAAAAGCCCAGTGCAACATCTTGCTCAGATCACAGAACAATAGCTTTAATGAGTCACACACTTAAAACATTTTTGAAAATAATTCACAGCATAATTATTAAAACTCTTGAATATGAAATTAGTGACACACAATTTGGCTTTAGAAATGGTATGAGTACAAGAGATGCTTTGTTCGGCTTGAATGTGCTGGCTCAGAGATGCATGGACATAAATCAGGACATGTACTTATGTTTTGTAGACTTTGAAAATGCATTTGATAAGGTTCAACATAAAAAGCTGGTAGATATATTAAAAAGCAAAAATATTGACAGTCGTGATATGAAAATTATATCCAATTTATATTGGAATCAAACTGCCAAGGTAAGAGTTGACAACCAGTACACTCAAAATATCAAAATACAGAGAGGAGTCCGCCAGGGTTGCGTGCTGTCCCCACTACTTTTTAATGTCTACAGTGAAGCGGTATTTCAAAAAGCGCTCTCAGATTCAATAGAAGGTATATCTACCAATGGAGAAGTTTTGAATCACTTACGTTTTGCAGACCATACAGTAATAATGACGGATAACAACAATGATTTACAGAACGTAATGTAACGCCTTAATGAACGCTGTCATGAGTACGGACTGAAGATAAATTTAAAAAAAAAAAACTAAATGCATGATCATGACTAAATTTGCACATTAATATCAAATTGACTATTGAAGATACTGCAATTGAGAGTGTTAATAACTGTAAATTCTTAGGAATATGGATAATATCAGATGTAGGCCAAACCAAAGAAATTAGGACACGCTTTGAAATAGCACCTGCATCATTCATTAAACTTAAAAAGTTTCTTTGTTGTCGGGATATAAGGTTAGAACTACGTCTGAGAATGCTTCGATGTTACGTGTTCTCTACTCTTCTTTATGGCTTGGAAGCGTGGACACTAAAACAAGTCCATCTGAATAAGTTGGCCGCCTTTGAATTTTGGTATTACAGAAGAATCCTACGAATATGATGGATTCAAAGAATGTCAAACGTGGAAGTAACTAGAAGGATAGGAAATGAGTCGGAAATAATATTAACTATCAAAAGACGAAAACTTGAGTACTTAGGACATGTGATGAGAGGGCAAAAATACGCATTATTACAACTTATTATGCAAGGCAAAATCCGAGGAAAGCGAAAAGTGGGAAGACGAAGAATATCCTGGCTTAAGAACTTAAGGGAATGGTTTGAATGCAGTAGTGCAGAACTTTTTTTAGAGCGGCAGTCAACAGAGTCCGCATATCCATGATGATTTCCAACCTTCGACAGAAGATGGAACTTAAAGAAGAAAGAAGATATATATATATATATATATATATATATATATATATATATATATATATATTGTTCTATTTCTATTTCTTTCTTTATGTATTTGTTTATAAAAAATTATGCTTATATTTATTTTGAATTAATAATTAATGAAACAAAAATTTTTTCGGGCTAGCTCAAATTGGTAAATAATCCCAGGTTTTACGTCATTTAATCACAGAAATGCAAAACCAATACTCAGAGGAAGCTCATAGATAATAAAAATGTTTCTACCAAAGAAATAAACCCAAATTTTAATGACAGCATAAATTGCAAAAATCAATATATGAAAAGAGTCAGTAATTAAATATAAAAAAGGCATGTAAAAAAATACCGCAAGTCATTTTAAAATAGAAAGTTACCCAGTATAAATACAATATTGAATTATGGTTGCAAGAAATAATTTAAAAATATTACGAAATTGTTTATGTAAAAGTTCCTGGCAAAATACACTGGAGTCTTTATGCGTCGATGAAACAGAAGTCCTCGCAACGGAGAATATTGTTATCAAAAAATATAGAGGTATATCTGAACACTCACTGTTGTTTTCTTTCATTCCAAAAGCTCTCTTGGCTTAACACCCCCTTCCATCAATAACTTTCCTTCCTTTTCATTGGTCAAAACAAATAGGCCTCTTTCTTCATTAAAATGTCTTCAAATTTCCTTTTTTGTTAATCTTACGTTCAAACACAAATTTTTCTTAAATGCACTTCAAAACCAATAAACAATTCCATGAATATTATCGATTAGATTACAAATATATTAACAGACAACTTTATACTGGATAAATTGGGTAAAAACAATACCTATATAGACAGACAAATATTTTTCATCTCGCAATGCAAGAAACAAATATTTTTTTAAAAACTACTTTAACGTATTACAAAATGACAAATTTTATGTATACAATAGATAGATTTTCTTCTTCTCTGCCTTTATTTATCTACAATAATATATGTATATTATTTTGACTATATTAATAATATTTTTAAGGTGTATTACAATGGATACCATGGAGATTGTTCAAAAACATTTTTAGTTGGTAATGTTGATGACGAAGGAAAACAGTTAGTTGAAGCCACAGAACTCTGCTTAAATGAAGCAATTAGCATATGTAAACCAGGTACTTATTTTCGTGACATAGGATACTGTATTCAAGAAAAAGCCGAAAAACTTAGATTCCAGGTTATACCATCATTTATTGGACATGGCATAGGAAGATATTTTCATGGACCCCCGGATATATATCACATGAGTATGTATATCGTTTGAAAGAGTTAACAGAAACCACAAAAAAATCTTTTCAGTCAATTCTTTAATTAGAATCATTTGCTGTGCTATTTAAAAAGATAAATACTGTAGTAATAATATAATTTCCCTAGTTCCTTTTATAGCTTTCCTTACGTTTTACATTTTTTTCTGTTTGGTATACACGTATTGTCATTTGGATGAAATCAAACATCAGCAGTTTAATAAAATAAAAGTTTATGGCGTGGATATCGAAATTTTAAATATATAATGCATAATATAAATTATAATAAACTATCCAACATCTTTTCTGTTTGGTATACACGTATTGTCATTTGGATGAAATCAAACATCAGCAGTTTAATAAAATAAAAGTTTATGGTGTGGATATCGAAATTTTAAATATATAATGCATAATATAAATTATAATAAACTATCCAACATCTTACCGGCCTTACCAGGCATTTGTTGCAACTGAATATAAGGAATGACATGATTCAGTGAAATATCTCATCAAGTAATAGCTATCAAACTGGGACTTCTCCAAACCAACTATCTCATCAACATATTATCAATACATTCCTGAGAGCGTTCTTGATAATGACAGCTACAAGCTATATTGGGACCGCACTGTGCTCACAGACCAGACAGTAGCACATAATAGACCAGATACAAGAACGAGACAAACAACACTAACAGAGATCTGGAAATTCGAATACTAAGACAATGGAAAGTACTCAGACAATAAGTATTATTCTGTCTACCACTAAAAGCATTCCGTGGAAGGTCTTAGAATATATGAAAAAGCTAAATGAACATCTCTATACGACCATGCACAAAGCTATACTACTGTCAACGTCCAGTTGTGTATGAAAATTTTTGGGAGATACTCCAGCATACCAAGTCACCTAGTGTTTGATAACACCAAATTACCAATATTAGGGTACTCTCTGGTACAAAATATATACAAATTATGCCAATATTTATTTATTTATCAACGAGATAACCTAATAATAGTAAAATACAATAATACAGAAATAATAAACTTATATGAAAGTCGAGAGACCTCTTACATTGACTCAAATGGTGTTAAATATGTCTACATCTGAGTTATTCAACAATCTCATATATCTGTGTAACTTATTGTTACTACCATGTTATATTCGATAAAGAGGAATATTAAAAGTAGTTATATGGCGCAAACCTAAACATGGAACATTAAATCTCATTTAGTTGTACATCCTAGCAGTTGCTCGTTGTTAGTATAATTATGAATAACAACAATATTATGAGTTCTAAATGCACAGTATCTCAAGAACCTATGTTGAACAGAACAACAATTAAGTTGATAAGCTCCACCAAGGAAAACCTTCCATTAAAGTAACTTCTAAGTCTTTATTGGAAGACACATACTTAAAAGGTTGCTCATTAATTCAATAAGTTGTACCAATCTTATTCACCTTTTGGGTAAAAGTGATATAACAACACTTATTAACATGAAGACCATGCCTGCTACGTCAATTGTATAAACGATCAAGATCAGCTTGTAAAGACAACTTATCTCTGTAATCTTCTACAACCCTCCTAAACTTAGTAGGTGGTGTGTGTCCTCACTGCGGAATACCTGTGGTGACCATTATTTACTCTGAACTATTACCAGCAACTTTTTGACAACGAATTTTTGATCTATTTCAAACTGAACATGAAATCCCACACATAGCAATTTCGGTATATATAGCATTCAACTTTTTTCGACACTTTATTTACTTCATAAACTTAGACTTTATAACAAACCAAATTAGTAACTGTAGATTTTTTTGCACTAAAACCATGCTGAGACTCTGAGATAAATACACTAAACAAGTAAGATAGCTGTTTAGCTATCAAACTATCGAATAATTTAGTTATTGCAGACTGAATGCATATACTTCGGTACAACAAAACTCTTCTTCCAAACATCAGGAAATAAAGATGACTGTAATGAGTTATTAAATAAAGTATGTAATGGCATGGTAACAGTGCAAATACACTTGTTTAAAAGAAAATTGGGGAGACCATCAGAACCAAAGGTAATCTTATTTGGAAGAGAACTTATGCAATCAAAAATTAATAACATTATAATTTGTAACTCACGGGTACAAATACCAGCTAAAAATGTACGATATTTCATGTACAATTAGTGAGCATATCATTTAGGAAAAGTTGGTGTTCTGTATCTCTTCAGCTAGTGAAAGAATTTCACAAAACAATATCATTGTGAGCCAAGCTATCCTGTCAATTAATAGACCCCTTAAAAGTTATTAAGCTCAGTTAATTGTCATTTTAAACACCATAAAAAGTTTCTTATCAGCTACACTTGACGAATTAGATATATTTGAGATTGTTAAATAACATTCATATGCAATATGCTGTAGACTTGAGTTTAGTAGAGGATCACTCGCTTTTACAACATTCAGTTCCCTATCGCTGGAAAAAACCAAATCCAAAAATATTCTCATTTGATATAGAATTACATTGATAAAATTTTAAATAACAAAGTGTTTGAGCAACATCTGAGCTGGATCTCCTCATGGACAATAAACCAATATTCCATACTCATTATTAAACCATAATGCTTTCGGCAAATTGTAGTCACCAAATACATGGATATTAACTGAGGGAAACAGCTGAACAATATTTTCAACATAGTGGCACTGTTGGATATAAGGCATCAAGATTCATTTGAGCATTGAAAATTGTTATTAATGAATATTAGAACTCCACCTCCACTTAATTTCTTACTCGTTCTACTGTTTCTATCACTCCTATAAATGTTAAAATCTTTACACTATCCATTATGCTGTTATTTAAGTTACTTATGACTAAATTAATTATGTTATAAGAGTAGCATGAAATTCTTTTTAGGAGATTAAAAAGTTTGGTACGAAGACCAGCTATATATTGATAATATACAGTTATTGGGGTAGAGGCTAGTTTTTTTTTGTTTAGCTACCACCACGGTTGCTACACCACTAAGGTAACGAATCAAGTTAACCTCCCCAGCAGGTGTTCTTTCCGTTAATTCTTTTTTAGCCGCCTTGTACGCATCTTATTCCGTTCGTGTCTGGTCCTTGGAGTTCTTGAATGTGGTTCTACGAAGTTTGCCTCCAGATTTAAGTGTTAATTTAACTGTGGCATTATTACATATGACTTTGATTGGCCTATTCTGATCTGAGGGTTTGCCTGCTCTGCAAATTTTGCTTCATTCTGCTGAAAACAAAATCTCATTTACTTTCTTACTTCAGAAATATTATAAATCATAAGATTATGAGATCTTTCTATGCGTTGCTGGACTTCATAGTAAACATCACCTGATTCTTAGTGTTATTGTCTTCCAGAGACACAATCTTATCCTTTAGTGTCCTTATTTATTCTTCCAAGGAAATAGCCAATAATGGCGATGTCTCCTTCTTCATTGTGTACAACCGTATCTATTATTGGCTGGCTTCTTATATCTACTCCTTGTGGAAGGAACCTTGTAGCATTCGAAATGATTGACTCTATTTGTCCGGGTTTTATAATTTCTATGAAGTGTCCATGATTATAATGAAGATTTAATATTTTTTCGTATGTGTTCGTATATTCTTTTGCATATTCAATTGCACGGTTATAAGTCGCCTCCACTTTAAGTCGTATGTACTCTTTCTCTAATGTGTCAGCTCTATATGAGACATCACTTAGGCCTTTAGACATTTCCTTCGTTCCGTTTATCACTGCTTCTCGAAACCTATTTAAATGTCCGTTTATTCTTTCTTCTGTAGAGTTAATCGAAGCTATTGTTTGTAACATCAGCTTCGTCTAAAGACCCCTCTTTGGCCTTCTTTTAACTTCCAGATCTAATGCTCGACTTATCATTTTTGCTCGTTCTTGTTTCTCTTTTAGCTGGCTCGATAGTGGATCACAATTTATTATATTACTAGTCTTACACATATCTTCCAGCGTTTCTACCATTGAATATATCGTTCGTTCATCATCTAATTTTTTTTTCTTTTCTAGATGAGTTTTTATTATAAATATCCCTCGATCTAATGTATACATCACTTAGATGCTCTGAATATAATCCAGGGGATGGGGCATAATTTTTTTACAAATCTGCATTTGATGGCTTGAAAAATACTAAAAATAAGATGCAAAACATAAATTTTCTCCACATACTACGTGCTCATTTGTCTTTCGTGAGGTGGGCTCTCGTACTATTGGTAGTAACTTAGGTAAAGGTAGGTAGTAACGTAATAAAGTGTATAGGACAAGTAGTTACTTTTCCGTTCGCCTTTTGAACTGTTGCGACTCTTGTCAAACATTTAGCTCCGGGATGTGTTTCGATTATCTTTTCTAGTGGCCATTTCCCTGGTGAGGTGTCATCCTCCTTTATTATCACTACTTCTTCTTTTTCTAGGTTTATGACGGGTTTTTGCCACTTACATCGCTGTTGTAGATTTGACAGGTAGTCATGTCTCTAACTGTTCCGAAAATCTCTTTTTACTTTTTCTAACTGCCTCCACCTTTGCGGCATTTTCGTATATGTGCTCAACTCTTCCTCTCTATTTGGAGAAATTAGTTCTCTCCCAATTAGTGTCGTGGGGTTATTATTATTCTGTTCTCCGTATTTTCCGTATCAGCGCATATAGGTCGGGAATTCATGCATGCCTCTATTTGAGCTAGCACTGTGTTTAGTTCTTCGTATGTTAAAGAATTATCCCCAATTACTCTCTTCAAGTGATATTTTATAATTTTAACAGCGCTTTCCCATAAACCTCCAAAATGTGGCACTTACGCTGGTGTGAAGTGCCAATGCGTTTCTAATGTTGTTAAGGTGTCTGTTAATGATGCCTTCTCTTTCTCACTATTTTGGAATAACAGGTTTGTTTCTCCTACAAGGTTTGTTCCATTGTCACTGTATATATGACTGCTTTGTCCCCTTCTTAAAGTAAATCTCTTTAATGCAGCTACAAATGCATCCATTGTCACATCGCTTACTACTTCGAGATGTACAGCTTTTGTGGCTAGGCATACAAATACTGCTATATATCCTTTATAGCTCTTGTACCCTCTTCCTTTGGTTGCTCTTATTTTGATTGGTCCGGCGTAGTCTACACCAGTATTTGCAAATGGATGAGCTTGGTTTACCCTCGCTCTTGGCAAACTTCCCATTAATTGTTGAGCCATTTCAGCCTTGTATCTTTTACATTTGACACAAGTGTTTTTTTTTCTCGCACTATTCTTTTTCCGTGCGCCATCAAAAATCTTTTCTTTATGTAGTGCAGAGTTTGTTGTAGGCCTCCATGCAACGTTTTTGTATGGCAGTGTTGTATTATTAGTTTACTTAATTTGCTTTTGTGAGGTATTATTAAGGGATGCTTTTCATCATGTGTTAACTCTGAGTTCTGAAGTCTCCCTGTAACCCGTAATATGCCATGGTTATCCACATAGGGTAGTAAGTTTAATAGTTTACTTCTCTCGTTAAGTGGTTTTCCACTCTTTAGCGTTTTTATCTCTTCTGCGTAATATAATTCTTGAGTATTCCCTATTACCCTTTGCAAGATACTTTCTAATTCTTGAGGGGTGAGTTGTTCATGTTCTACCTGTCTTTTTTTTTGCATTTTTCTGCAAATCTAATGCAGTGAGATAGTACTCGTTGGATTCTATTCAGATTTGAAAATCTTTCGCAAATTTCACTAACGTAGAAGGTTGTATTAGCTATTATTTCTATTCTATTTTTCTCTTCGTCGGTATCCAATCTCTCTATTGGAATTGAAAACCTAATATTTGTTTGTTTTAGCCAGATTGGTCCATTCCACCATAGGTCCATCCTCACTAATTTTTTCGCTTTTATCCCTCTAGATAAATAGTCTGCTGGGTTTTCTTTTATATCTACTTTAACCCTTTAAGGCGCCAAACTTTTTTTTACGTCGTTCAAAGCTTATATTCAGTAAAACAATGCAAAACAACTATAAATAGAGTCATAATGTATCCTCTTGGTATTATGTTTTTTTCTTTGTCGAACAGGACCTGGTTGATTTTTCAACCAAAGAACCATTGCTGTCCCAACAACTTTAAAAATTTTACTGGTTGAAAAATCAACCGCAAGTTCAATTTGTTAAGGAAATTGTGTTACCAAATAAAAAAAACCACTTAAGACAACGTTTTATTCAAAAGACAATTATTGTAAGAGACAATTATTACAAATGGAAAGGTGTAAAATATTCCAAACAAGGGGCAACATCACATTTTTTGCATGTCATGTGAGATCGCTTTGGCTTCTTCTCTGTGCTACAGAAAGCACAATGCCGAGAGGTACCTTTTACAGGTAAATGTTCACCAACCATCGAACTTCTAACCACAGGATCAGTGGAGACCTTTCGTCCTTCAATCTTGTTTATTTTACGAAATGTTGTTGCTACAGGACCCCTTTCTACTCGAAAAATTATGTATGAACTAATTGGCAAAAAGGCTGCTGTATGCCAAATGTGACATAGGCTTGCGTGAATTTCTTTTCATTCCAAGATTATACAATATATAACTGTTTACTACTGTAGCATTTAGGAGTAGTACAATAGTTTCATCCACCAAGAGAGCGTAGCAAGAAAGCATCTGATCGAATCTGTCGACGCCCCCCATAAACCGATTGTAATCACAAACTGATTTTGGGCATTCAATTTACCACCATCTTCTAAGTCCATAACTTGGTCATCAGTTATACCATCAATCCATATGTAGATTTGATTGGGATCTAGCTCTTGTAGCTTGTCAATCCTGAGTCTAGACATTCTGAAACAGAAACTTCATTTACTGTAACAAAAAATTTAATGTTGCTGTTATTACCAATGCTTTATAATTATTATTTTGTTATAATAATTGCTATCATTATTATACAGACAAAATAAATAATTGCCAGTTTCAAATCAACCAACATGTTGGCAGTATGAACTGGATATAACATACATGATATAATATCTCAGCCGAAACTTTATATATACTAATTTAGGATTTTATTTCATACATATAATGTTTAGTTAATGAAAATAAGCTTAAAGAATTTTGCTAACACTACTAATTGGAAATTTAAAACAGAAATAAAAGCACTCGTAACCTAAAAAATTTGACGTCTAACAATATTTTATTGTGTTTATCACTAATAATCTGCATTCCGTTTGCTTTACATAATCTGATAACGTTCTGTATAAACAAATATGATATAAAATAATTAAAACTTACCTAAATGACGGTTTTTTCATAAAAATTGGGCAATTGAAACAACAAAACAGAACACATGTAAGACAGCTAGTACACTAAAGGCGCACCGGTTGAATTATAAACCACTTGTGACCGTAGTTTGCGCGCGTTTGCATTTACCGATACTGACTTATCGAAAGATCTTTCCTTAGAGACAATCGTGATAACTTTCTTATTCACAAATCTGTGCGACATTAAGAAGTCAGTGATTCATAATCGGTTGATATATCGACCAGAAATCGTTAAAGGGTTAAACCAGCGATAAGGTTGTATGGTGTCTACTATTTCCGTTACTCTGTTCGCTACAAACGTTTTCCATCTATTTGGTTGTCCTTGTATCCACGCCAGAGTTATTGTGGAATCAGACCATGCATATATTTCCACATCACTGCGATTTAGCGCTTGAATTGTTCTTTTCATGAGTCTGCTAAGCAGCAATCCTGCACATAATTCTAACCTCGGCAGTGTTGTTAAACCTTTAACTGGTGCAACCTTTGTTTGGGCTACTATAAGGCTTGTTTTTACCTCAGGGCATAATGTTCTAGTATATATTACTGCTCCGTATCCTTTCGTAGACGCATCAGCAAATCCGTGCAATTCTATTTTCCCTGAATTGGTAAGATTATTTCACCTAGGTATTACTATCTCTTCGAGGTGTTTTAGCTGTGAGTAATACTCGACTTTGTTGTATGGAATGGAAAGCTGGACACTAAAAGTGGATAATATAAAGAAGTTGGAATCATTTGAGATGTGGTGCTATAGAAGAATTCTGAAAATACCATGGACCCAACGAGTTACAAACGCAGAAGTGTTAAGAAGGCTACAAAAGGATTGCGAGGTCGTAAAGCACATCAAAACAAGAAAGCTGGAATATTTAGGCCACATTACCAGAGGTGCGAAATATGAGATATTAAGGCTCATAATGCAAGGTTAAATCAAGGGTAAAAGATCCATAGGAAGACGAAGAATCTCCTGGCTGAGAAACCTAAGAGAGTGGTATAGTTGCAGCTCAGTAGATCTTTTTAGAGCAGCCTCCAATAAGATACGGATAGCTGTGATGATAGCCAACCTCCGATAGGAGAAGGAACTACAAGAAGAAGAAGAAGAAGAATACTCAATCCATCGTTTTTCATCAGAATTATCCAATTCTTTGTCCAACTTATCCTTTTTGTCCACAAATCTTGTATGAATATTTTTGATTGCATTTTCACTGGCGCAATCCATCCTAATGGGTCATATATTTTTGCTATTTCCGATAACACCAGTCTCTTTGTTATTTTTTTATGTTCGGTTATATTTATTTTAAATGTAATTACATCTTCAACCGATGACCAGTGGATCCCTAGCATTTTATGTATATCTTCTTTGTCTAACGTTTTGAGATCGACACTTTTTAGTTCCTCGGGTATGGTTTCCATTAAATCTTGACTATTACTAAGCCATTGTCTTAATACAAAACCCACTTTCTTGAACATTTCTGTTAACTCTGTTTGAACTTGATGAGCTTCAGCCAACGTTTCTGATCCAGCTATCACGTTGTCTTCGTACATGTTGTGTTTAACAATTTCCGCAGCTAGTGGATATTTTAATTTATCGTCATTACATAATTCCTGTATCGTTCTTAATGCAAGGTATGACGCTGACTTCGTACCATATGTTACTGTTGACAACTAATACTCCTTTATTGGCTCTTTTACAGACTGTCTCCATAATATCTTCTGGTAAACTTGATCTTTTTCAGCCATCTTTATTTGCCTAAACATGTTCTCTAGATCTGCCATATATGCTATTTTGTATGACCTCCAATTTATTAATATATTTGTAAGATCTTGCAAACGAGGTCCAGAGTGCATTATATCATTGAGACTGATTCCTGTTGAACTTTTACTGGAAGCGTCAAACGCGGTCCTGCATTTTGTTGTGATACTATCCTCTTTTATTACTGCATGATGAGGAAGGTAATACTCTTGCTTATTTATGGTTTCGGTTTTATTCAATTTCATACGACCTAAGTCTTCACATTCCTTCATAAATTTCCTGTACTCTTTTTCTAGGTTTCTGTCTCTTTAAAATTTCTTCTATAATTGCAGCAGTCTCGCATATGCTTGCTGTTTTGAGTCCCCTAATAGACTTGTATTAGAATTGAAGGGTATTTTAACTTAAAATCTTTCTTCGTTGTCCCTTTTTACTGTTCTTTTATAATATTCTTCACACTCTTTTTCTTCTACTAAAAGAGTACTGCTTTAATCTAATTCTTCTAACTTTCAGTATTTTTTTTATTTCTTCATCCATCTGTCGTCTAGATATTATGCTGAGTACTTGTATATTAGGTATATTTATATTGCTGTGCTATCGCTGATATTATCTAACCCAATTTTGTATTTTGGGTGAGCAAACCATCTTTTGTTAGATCTACTCCGACCAGTAATATCAAACTATATTGTTGGGCTCCTAATAGAATATCTATTGAACCTGTTTCATTAAAATTTGGATCCGCCAGGACTAAGTTTCTATGGTTCTTTTCTTTTATCTGTATCTCCTTCTCCGGTAGATTTTTTGTTATTTTTCGTAGTACAAGTGCTTCGATCTTCATTCCCAATTCATTTTTGAAATGTGCCTCTAAGTTTAATGTCACGCTTCATTTCGACGTCCTTTGGTCTTCATTGCCAATTCTAGATATCTGAGCATGGACAGCCTTTCTTTTATTCCGAGATTTGTAGCGGCCTGCTCCATAATGAATGATGACTGCGAGCCTTTGTCAATCAATGCTCTCATCAATTGTGAGCTTCCTTTTGAATTTCTTACTCATACTTATGCCGTTGCAAGTCGCACTTCTTCATTCTGATGACTTAAACAGCTCACAGTATTCTCTTGTCTCCATGACGATCCGTCGTAACTGTTGTCACCTCTGTCCCCACTAGAATTGGGTCTATTTTGTGGCCTTCTGTTTTCAGAATTCCTTCTGTTATCATACTGACCTTCTGACATGTGTAGTTGTCCAACGTAATGGCGTTGTCCACCACATTCTGCACATCTATAAAAGGAATAACATGGTACTTCCCTTTTGTGTAGTAGGTATCTAGGTATCTACCGCACCATTGCTTTTCCTTTAGGGTTTTGTTTCTTTCACGTACTTGTAGACTTAAAAACTTTGTATATTTGAATAGTTTATGTTCGTCATGACACACCACACTGGACACAGGTCATCTTCTTTTTTACTTGTTGTCTGTGACCTGTTCCTTTCATTTCTGTTTCCAACATCTCCGATGTCTGGAATCTTCTTTTTAGGAATTCCTGTGTTGACTTATATGTCGGAATGTATTGTAATAATTAAATATGTAATATTAACTTGCTTATTCTTGCTATAAGAGTGCTCCAGGACTCTGTCATTATACCTAGTCTACTAGTCGCTTCTAAGCATTCGTGGAGAGTATCATGTAATGTTTTCAGCGCCTTTGCCGACGCTTCTTTTATCTCCGCAGCCTGAAGTATCTTGTCTATTAATATAAATAGATTCATCCTTGGATTATCGTACCGATCTTGCAACATTTTCCAGGCAACACTGTAGTTTGCTTCTTTTATATTTATATGTTGTATTATTCTACTTGCTTCTCCTCGAAGGCTTGTCTTAAGATACTGCATTTTTTCGACATTTGATAGTTGGTTATTCTCATGTATCAAACGATTAAAAATATCATAGAATGTTACCCAGGATTCATACCTTCCCTCAAAACAGGGTAACTTCACTTGAGGTAATATTATTTTTTCTTTATTGCATCCTTCCGCCTCCAATCTCTTATTTTCTTTTATGGTCGACCGCACCCTTCTTTTCATTATATAAAATCTTTCTATTTCACCTTCTTATAGTACATCTTGTTCATTGTCCACAGTTATTTCCATTATTAAAGCGTCTTTTTTTGTACGTCTTCTTTTAAATCCTCTTGTATATCTTCATCGTTTTCGTCGTCTTCTAATAAATGATGAAGTTTTTCTCATGTACCAATACATTTTCCTGTAGATTAAGCTGAGTTGAAGGCGTTTCTTACAGATGTGGATGCCCCTATTACGTTTGCTATCCAAATGGATTCCTAAGTATTTAACGACGGTATTAACTGGTAGTGGAGTGTTTATAGGAACTGGTGGCGCGACATCTTTTTTTGGAGTAAACGTTATTTGTGTTGATTTTAAACTGTTAACTTGAACTCGCCACAGTTTAAGCCAGCTCTCTAGTTTAAGTAGGTGATTTTGTAATACCTGGGATGGTTCAGTTGCTGTAGAATTTGAAGCCATGATAACTGTGTCATCGGCATATATAGCGATTGTTGTATTGGTCGTCGTTGGGAGATCTGATGTGTATATTAAGTAGAGGGTGGGTCCAAATATGCTTCCTTGTGGAACTCTGGAACAAATTGGAAACAGGTTAGTGATTTCCCCACCTCTTTTGACTTGAAAGAATCGATCTGTCAGGTAGGATCTTAAAAGTGAACTTATGGGATGAGGGAATATGAATTTAATTTTGGAGATAAGACCTACATGCCAAACTTTGTCGAATGCTTGAGAGACATCTAGAAATGCAGCAGTACAGTAATTTTTTTGTTCGAGCGAATTTCTGATAGTCTTTACCACCCTGTGAATTTGCTCGATAATACCATGTTGTTTCCTAAACCCAAACTGATAATTCGGTAAAACATTACTGTCATATAAAATAAGCTCCAGTCTTCTCGGAAAAAGCCGTTCAAATACTTTGGATATAATAGGCAACAAGCTAATTGGGCGGAATGAAAATACTTCCATGTGATCCTTATTAGGTTTTGGAATAAGAACAATTTCAGCAACTTTCTATTGGAGTGGAAAATAACCTGTTTTTAATATTGAATTAAATATATAAGTTACTAAATTTACGCCTTCGTTGGTTAGATTTTTTAGTACTAAACTAGATATTAAGTCATATCCAGGTGACTTTTTAATTTCCAGATTATCAATTATTTCTTTGATTTCAGATTTCTTAACAGATTTAATAGGTGTAGCCATTTGATAGGGTACATTTACGACTTCATGGATAGCTTGCTCTTCTTCAACTGAGACTTCCCTCTGATGCGATTGAAATACCTCGCATAGATGATTTGCAAAAGTATATGCTTTATCTATGTCAGTTTTAGCCCAAGTGACATTTTGTTTCCTGATTGGCATATTCATTTGTTCGTTGTATTTAAGTTTTTTGTTAGTTTCCACAGCGAATAGTTTGTATCATAGGCAGGTGAGAGATTCATTAAATATTTGTTGATTCCATTGTCTTTATGTTGGATCAGTTTTCTTTTGAGTAGTCTGCAAGCTGTATTCAGATTTGTTTTATTTTCTGGATGCCTAGTGAGCTGCCACCTCTTTCGCAGTTTTCTTTTTTCCAATATGAGTGTGTTTATGTGTGCAGGATAGGACTTGGAGCTGTGTTTGTAATTAATGTAATTTCTGGGGTGGACGTCCAAGCAGCTTGCTGAATAACTCTAGTTAAGTGAGCAACTGCATTTTCTATGTCGCTATCACTTTTAAGAGGCAAGTTTAGATTAATGGATGTTTTTTATTTCTTCTCTATATCTGTTCCAGTTTGTTCTTTTATTAGAGAGTTTTAAATGTTTAGGACAATTATGAATTTGGCTTTGTAGATCTATGAAGAAAGGGGAATGATCTGATGAGAGGTCAAATGAAGGAGAAATTTGGAAGTAGGTATGTGATATAATAATAGTAATAGTCTCCCGTTTTATACCGCTGTCGCGGCTTTGGGAGTATAGCAGGGTAGTCTGCTATATCTAGGGCCTACGGTATACAAGGAAGGTAACATGGCCAGTGCTACGCTTCAACCGTCTATTATTACCCCTGGTTTTACCCAAGGTACTCATTTTTATTCAGGCTGAGTCGACCTGGGGCCTATAGACATTTTTAAAATGTCTAGATGTTCTTGCCGGCGGTGGGATTCGAACCCCGGACCACCGGCTTGCGAGTCAAGCATCCTACCGCTTGCGCTACGCAGGCCCTGCATAGCGCAAGCTATGCAGGGTATGTGATATTCCTTTTACTATAGCGAAATCAATAAGATTAGGAATTTTTGTCTATCAGTAGGTCAATACGTAGGCTCTCCAGTAGAGAAAGGAATTAAATGATTCTCATTAATACTTTTTAATAATTCTCGTCCACGTGAGGTTATGATTCTGGAACTCCATTTATGATGTTTGGTATTATAATCTCCAGCAGTAATTAAACGGTGTTCTAGCATCTTAAAGTATTCAGTAAAATGATCAGCTTTAATTATTTTATTCGGTGAACAGTAAACAGCAGATAGAATAATCGGGCCTTGTGAATCTTCGACCAACACTAATGTGACTTGGATGATAACTTTACTAATTTTATTTGTTTCATGATGCTTAATGTTATTTCTTATAATAATTGCCGGACCTCCGTGGGCTTTACCTAATGGATGGCACGTAGCTGCGTACGAACTACTGCATCGTAAGTGAACTTTCTGCTGTTCACTCTACTTTTGGTACGTTTTCTATGGGCCTTAGTCCTCCTTCCGCAGTTTCTATGCGTATTTTAAAAATAGTACTAAAACTTAATCCCGTCATAGCACTTACTTTATCGGTTAAACTTCTAACACTTTCACCACTTCTTAAATTTAGATGATAATTAAATACATTTAAAACAATTTGTTTTGCACGGATGTCTAAGATATTCCCTTGGCTTAATTTTTGAATTTTCATTTTCAATTAACATTTAACTGTAAAGTCACAATAACTACTAAAGAACCGCAAAGCCTTATTATCATTATGTAGTCAGAGAACGACATAAAATCGCTGACATACGCACACCGTATTATTTTGAGTTTGCAATTAGTAATTAGATATATGCAAAGCGGATTTCCATGATTAATGGCGTATGGTATTCTCATCGAAAAATAAATAAACTGTCGTTACTATAATTAAAATAATATAAAATGAAATTATCTTTTGTAAATACTATTTATTTAATTAAAATCATTTTCCCTACTTTTCATCTCTTTTTTCGAATGGGCATTTTTGGTCAATTACGTTAAAAAACATTAATTTTAATTCATGTCTGTGGAAACGAAAACACAAATAATTAATACAACCCTGAATCGTGCTTGTGCTCATCCTGGCATCGCTGCGCTTCTATTGTTCATAAGAAATACATGGTTCTATCTCCGCAATGTTATTTTCTTAACGTGGACTTTTTACAAAAAATTGCAGGAAAGCATACAATACACAAAAACACGAATGACAATGGGCAAAGACTATGTAACCTAGCAACAAGAACAAATTTGTTAATAAGCACAACAAAATTTTAATACCCTAAAATACATAAGGTAAAATGGAGGGCACCAGATCAGAAAACATATAGTCAAATTGATCACATAATAATTAATAAACGAAAACAATCGTCAATAAAAGATGTAAGAACGTTCAGAGGTGCGTGTGCAGATTCAGACCACTACATGGTCACAGCCACTAAGACAAAAGGTTAAAATTGAAACAAAACAGAAAAACCAACATAAAACGTGGAATGTCAATAAAATGAGTAATGAAGAAGTAAGAACAAAATATGAAGAGGCAGTAACAGTTCAAATAAAAGAGAAATATAGCAGAAGATATAAACACAGAATGGGAGACGATCAAAAAATCAATAGAAGAAGGTGCAAATATACAGATAGGTAAAAGTCAGGCTAAAACAAAAAACGGATGGTATAACCAAGAATGTAGAGAAATAACAGGAAAAAAAGTGCAAGCCAGAAATAAATGGCTAAGAACAGGTAAAGAGGAAGACAGAGAAGAATATGAAAAATTAAGAAGGAATGCTAAGAAAGTGATAAGGAAAAATAAAAGAAGATGGGTAGACAAAAAAAATACAGGAAATAGAGCAAGAAAGAACAAACAGAAATACGAAAAGTTTTTACAAAAAGATTAAAGAACAAAACAAAAAATACAAAGGCAAATCAAACGCAATAAAAAATAGAGAGGAAATAGTGATAATAGAGGATCAAGAATACAAGCAAGTATGGAGGGATTACTACAGAGAGCTCTTGACGGAGGAAACAACAGAAGAAGAAATGCATAACGAGGAGGAAACGATGCACGAAGAAGAAGCAGATGAAGTAATACAGAGAAGTAAAAATGATTCAAGATTCAAGATTTATTTAACTGCGTTTACAAATTTTACATTTGTTTGTAGCAAGTCAATTATATGTATAAGTAAATAAAAGGTATCTTTTCAGACTTACTTTAAATTTATTTATCGAACGTTGTTTTAAGTTCTTAGGTAGGACATTGTATATACTCGTATTATACGCAATTGAGTTTTTTGTGATTTACTCAAACGACACTTAACTGTTCTGAGTAAAAATAAGGTACTAGAAAGTTTACCTTTGAGGTGGTCAATGTAGTTATACCAAGTCAATGTGTTGTCAACTGTTATGCCCAATAATTTGACATTATTTTTTTCAACACTCACATCGAAGGTAGACGAAAAAAAATAAATTTTGAGTTTTGTTATCATTTAGTTTAAGTTTATTTGCTAAGAACCATGATTGAGCATTGGAATTTACATACTCAGATGTTGTTTCTAAAACTGAACGATTTTCATCAGAAAAAACAAGTAGTGTCATCTGTAAATAAAACTGTTTTAAATGGAGCCATGTAATTGGGCAAGTCATCAACATATATTATAAATAATATAGGGTCTAGTACTTATCCTTGTGGAACTCCATGCTTTATCTGCTTAAATTCAGAGAGACAAGTTCCGTATTTGACTGCTTGGTATCTATCCTTTAGATACGATGAAATTAGTTACAAAGGAGTACCTCTTATACCTACCGTAAAAATGCAGTTTTTTTAGCAAAATATCATGAGAAACACAGTCGAAGGCCTTTGAAAGATCACACGGTTATGGTAGAGTGATTATATGGCACTCATCACATCTAAAAGTGCATGCGTTGTGGAACGATCCTTTCTAAACCCATATTGTGAACTAGTAAAAAAGCTATTTGTTTCGAAATACGATATAAGACGCTTCTTCAGAATTTTTTAGATTATTTTACTGAATATCGAAACGATGGAAATTGGTCTATAAAGGTCACGATCGCCCTTTTTAAAAATAGGAACAATCTTGGAGTATTTAAATGAAGTTGGAAATATCCCGATTGAAAAAATACTATTAATAAGATGTGTTAAAGGTTTAGTAATTATTTCACTAGTGCTTTTGATAAAAGATGTATTTAGCTCATTAATATCCAAACAATTTGAATTTTTTTAATGTTTTTATAACTCTAGATACTTCTTATTGATTGGTTGGAGACAGAAAAAATTAATTCGATGGAACTGGAAATTTTTGATAGTTCAAAATTGTATCCATTGTCTGGTGTATTTGGAAGGGATTTCATAATATTCTCAGCAATTTCAACAAAAAAGTTATTGAAAGAGTCACAATATATGTTGGTTGTTGAATTATGTAAACCATTTGTTTTATTTCTCTCATAGTTAATTACCTTCCAACACGTCTTGGATCTACTCTTTGAAGTTAATATCAATTGATCATATGCCAGCTTTTTCGTTCTTTTCAACTCAGCATTGTAATGATTTTTATATATTTTATATTCGCTGTAATGTAATGTACTGGGTTTTTAGTAGAATCAGCCCGTATTTTATATATTTGCAAATGATTTCTCATATTTTTTAAGTTATCATTGAACCAGTTTACCGGACATCTTCTGTCTTTGATAACCAGTTTTTTTAGTGGAAAATATTGCGATACTGCAAGATTTTAATTAACTGTTAGAAACGTTGCTAGGTAATTTACATCAAGATTATCGTTAAAAATGTTCCAGTCTAACACGGATAAAAAGTTCTGCATTTTTAAGATACCCTTCTGCGTAAAGGCTTTAGTGCAAACACTTGACTTTTGCTAAATTGATGTTAAGCTTATACTGATATACTGGCCGCGATGATCAGAGAAACAAGGTTCAAGAAAATTTGCCCGAAACTGATCTTCTTCAACATTTGTCATAATATTGTCTACACAGGTGGCAGATATATTAGTAATCCTAGTATAGTTATGGATTGTTTGTTTTATTCCAAATGATGATATTATAGAAGTCAGCTCATTAGTATTTGCCGTTTTCGCAAAAAAATTAATATTAAAATCTCCCAAAATTATTACTTTTAAATTTGGCCTCATGAAAAAGTCCCTGGTAAAGATGGAATTAATATGGAACTAATAAAATACGGAGGAAGGGAACTAAGAGGAAAAATACTGGCACTATTGAAAAATATATGGAAAGAAGAGAAAATGCCAGGGGACTAGGAGGTAGGGCAGATCATAACAATACATAAAAAGGGAGACCAACAAATTTGTGAAAATTATAGAGGTATAACATTACTAAATACAACATATAAAATATTGACATCAATAATAAAAAAGAGGTTATCAAAGATCACAAAGAAGACAGTAGGACAGTACCAATGTGGATTCACAGAAGGAAGATCTACAATAGATGCAATACACACAATAAAACAAATAATGGAAAAAGCAAACGAGTATAAATTAGAATTGGAAATGTTATTCATAAACTTCAAACAAGCATTTGATTCAATTACAAGGAACGGATTAATGATAGCAATTAAAAAATTAAAAATTCCACATAAACTCAGAAAATTAATAGAAATGACAATGAGAACTACAAAAATAAGAATAAAGACTCAAAGAGGAGAGGGAGGAATTCAGTATAAATAAAGGGATGAAACAAGGAGATGCCTTATCAACAACGCTATTTAATCTAGTATTAGAATATGTACTACGAAATATAAATAAAGGAAATCTCAGAACAAGAGGTGGTCAAATAATTGCATATGCAGACTATATTGCTATTATTGCAAAGAACAGAAAAATAATGAAAGGAATGCTAGAAGAAATAAGAGAGAAAGTGGAGGTAATGGAGCTAAAATTAAATCAAGAAAAGACAAAAATATTAAGATTAGGGAAAAAACCAATGAAAGAAAAAATCAAAATAGGAAGTTCTGAGTTTGAAGAAGTAGAATACTTCAAATACCTAGGAGTTACACTAAGCAAATCCGGAGAAAGGAAATCCGAAATAAAAGAAAAAATATTAGCAGCGAATAAAGCTTATTTTGCAAACAAAAGATTACTTAAAAGCAAAACACTGACTAAGAAAACTAAGATGAGCATTTATAATACCATAATTAGGCCAATATTATTATATGCAGGAGAAACAATGACGATGGTTAAAAAGATGAAGAAGACTTAAGAATAGCAAAGAGAAAGATTATGAGAATCATACTAGGACCAATCAGAACAGAGCAAAATGAATATAGAAGCAGAACAAATGCAGAGATTAAGGAAGAACTTAAGTAAGACATCGTAACTAAAATAAAGCAATGCAGAGTTAGATGGTTAGGTCACATTTGGCGAGCAGGAGATGAGGCAGTGACATACGCAATGATAGAATGGAATCCAGGAGGAAGAAAGAGAAGAGGAAGACCGAGATCAAAGTGGCTGCAAGAAGTTAAAGAAGACCTCCAAAGGGCAGGAGTCGTAAAATGGAGAGCAAGAACTAGAGATAGGAAAAAATGGAGAGATATTGTCAAGAAGATAAGATAAACAAAAGAGACTGATCCACTCAAGAAATAGGATCTAGAAAACATTCGTGGTTTATATATATATATATATATATATATATATATATATATATATATATATATATATATATATATATATATATATATATATATATATATATATCGATACGTCAGTTCCAGACTATTACAAGTCCGAATTTTTTGATTTTGAGTTAAATATGAAGAAATGTGCCTAATCATCGTTTCTATCAGTTCCAAAGACTTACAAGTCGATTGGATATAAAACAAATCCATAAAATCAAATATTCTACTTTGAAAATTAAAAAAAAATATCAGTTTTGTCAGTTTCATACGATTACATTTCGAAATAGTATGCTACGAATCCAAAATTTATGTTTAGTCTCTCAATTCCAAAGAATGACAACTCGGAATATTACGGTCTGGAACTGGCAACACTGGCACTGTCATTCCGATGCTGCCCAATTATTGAAGGTCGAAGCAAAGAATATAGACGAATAAGCGTCTATATTCTTTGGTCGAAGTGTGTTGTTTTGAGTTTTCTTTCATGGTCTAGTCTAAGCTTTATAGTGTTTAGTGTTCACAATTTTGTGAGATTATTGTTATTTCTAAATCTTTTATTTAAAACATGGACATCCCGAAGTGGAAACGAAATATCGGAAGAACTGCTTACATGTTATCCCTTGTAAATGGAGAAAAATACATCGCGGTAAGTAACACGTGTATTTTTTTGCTTTCATTGAGCAATTGTTTTAAATAACGTCCTTTTTAAACTAACTTAAAAATTTAACTGGTAATATTTAGATACTTAGAGGATCAACACACTTTTTGATAATTTTCTTTTTCACGTAACTAAATATCACTGTTCTAATGCCGATTGCAGTGGAAATGCACAGAAATAAGATATTTTTCTAGTTTAATTTTCACTATTTTCAATGGCAACAGTTTTCACACTCTCTTTTTTTTTAACATATAAGTACATAGGATGTCTATCTCTCTCTTTCTGAAATGGCTTGTTTGGTCTGTTGAAGTGAATGATCATGATGACATATAGCTTTACAATGTTGCCAGAATTGTTTCAATTTCCCTTAGAAAAGTAAAACTTACTGAACCACGGGGGAAAGACTGTTGCAGAATGCCAACAATGAAACAATACATGTAAATTAACGTAAAAATGCATATTTAGGATAGTACGTTTATCAGCATTCTGCTCTACGAACATACCTTACTAACGATCACAACAACCTTAAATATTTAAAATAAACGGATCTTTACAGAGCATGTCTATAAAATAAAAATATAGTTGAGCAGGCATTTCCCTTGCCATTTAACAATGTTTTAAAATTGTTTTTGATCACTCCACCTCCCATAATTTTTAGCATATTATTATGTTCTTTGAACTGTGTCAAAATTGTAAACAGAGAAATCCTTTAGGTTAGACTATTGTTTTTAAGGTGTTAAAAGAAAAAAATCATTAAAAGTGGGTTGGATCTGCTGACAATTAGTTCCAAACGCTAACAACTCTTAATAATCTTAAATTTGCTCTGCAAATTGGTAAAAATATCAGTTCCAAACGCTAACAACTCTTAATAATATTAAATAACATTAATTGTGGTAATAAAATCATTTCTATTTTTATATCAAATTCAAACTGAAGTATAGTTCCATGGACTGTAATAATTTCAATAAAATCTGTCCACTACTAATAGATGAAAATTAAACTTACGAAGCAACGCAAAACTTAATTTGCAATTATCTCCACAATTTGATTTTCAGACTTGTAATAGTCTGGAACTGAGGTATCGATATATATATATATATATATATATATATATATATATATATATATATATATATATGTATATAAATATATATATTATCACTTGTAACAAGAGGAATAAAGTTCTTTATATAAAGAAATGCAAATTCGATATATGTGGAATTGAATGAACTTAAAATGTGTAAAAAATTGTAATGATAATATTTTGCCTACCAAGATTATGGGGTTGAAAATTGGGGACGGAAATTATGGGGGTGGAGATAGGGCAAGCAAAATAATCGAAACTTGTGCGAACGGCACTCAGGGTTTGTTAGGAGAGCTGGGGTCGTGGATAAGTAAATGACAAGGGGTTTGGATTGGGGCAACTACAAAAAAATTAAACAGAAGGTCATGAATCTCTTGGGACAAATAAAACAAAACGGAAAGGAAACACCCCTAGTAATTTAAAAAGGGCGCCACTTCGAGGTACCTAATTATAACTATTACAACAGCTAGTTGTCACTATCAAAATAATTATTAAAAATGAAAAACATATATTTTTCAAATGAAACTCAAAAAAGGGTTAGTTAAAAAAATAAACAAAATGTTAAGAAAAAAAAATTTAACATTTATTGTGTCTTACCACAAACAGTTATAAATAAGACAAAAATAAGACAATACAAAAATACTATATGAATAGTTACGAAGTACAAAAATACAAAAAATAGAAAAAGTGTCCTATCTGTTTACAATGGGGAATTGCTACAAAAACTTTCAAAATTGTTACTGGATGGAGGTTAACCTTTTTTAACAACAAAACAAATGAACATCAAAAATAATTAAACAAGCTGTCATAAGTTAACATTAAATTTAAAAAAAAAAACTGAACAAATAAATTGACAGCTAAAGTCAAACCCTAAAATTTTACAATTTATTAATTATTATAAATCCTTTTTTATAGTATGAAATTATGAAAGCAATTATTACTTTAAGAAAAAAATGTCTGTCTTTACTTTAAAATTTGACACAAAAAAAAAGTTACCTGGATTTTACAAAAACACTTTTGAATGTTCTGGAACTATTACGGGAACAAAAAACTACATCTCGCACTGCGATAGGACTGACTATTCGTGGTTGAAGTCGGCACTGAACACAAAACTTATGACTCTGCCTCTTAAAAAACAGGAACAGGTAGAATAAGACTGCATACACATTAATTTGCTACTATTAACTGCTACTAAAATTGTTTTTCATATCGTAAGACGAAGATTTCCATGAAAAGGGGCAAAAACAGAAAACTTTACAAATTCGACGTGAATTTGGACATAACGCTGAAGCCTATCACTCTTGACCGCAGCTCCAGCGAGAGTGATGAAATTATCTTTAAAATTAATTCACATTACTTGGTATAAACAAAACGCTGGGTATAAACAAAACACAAGCGAGAATTAAGACGCAAATGATTAATTTGAAAACGCAGTATCGGGCGATTTAAACAAAGAAATATCGAGGAACATACGCAGCTGCGAAATAAATAAACAACTCTAAGATGGTTTATATTAACTCGAGCCGACCTAAGAAGGAATTGAAATATATTTCGGGTATTTTAACTTAAAAGATACGAACTAAGAAACATGGAAAAAATTCTTCGTTATTATAATGCATATATGAGGAGATTTCAATTTAATACATATACGAGGAGATTCCAATATATATATATATATATATATATATATATATATATATATATATATATATCTCAAGGAATTTATACATCAAAGAATTTGTAAATGCTACAAAATAACGATTTGTTAATTATGTCACTATATTATGAAAATCAAATGTTTCAAGAATTTCAAATTATAAGAATCAAAATTATCGAACATAATTAATATCAAAATAATCAAAATATTAGATTTGAATTAGCAGTAGACAAAATATTACTATTTTAAGTAAAAAGATATGCAGAATAAAAAATTTCAATTAAATATTAGTAAAAATTTGAAGCAGCTTAAGTTTTTTTAATAATCTTTTTAATTTATAAAAAAAATACACTTCTCTAAATGATAATAAATATTCAAAAACTTACAGTTTTTTCCCGACGTTCACTTGTATGTTCCTGCGTCCTTCTTAGAACTGCAACTGGAACTGGTGAGCTGGATCTCTGGATACCGCTAGAGTTTTCATCTCCAAACTGCTGGAACAGTAGACTTAAGGACTGCTATTCAGGTTCTCTGGTACTCAAAGGCTCTCGTAAGGCTCTTACTCCTAATTTCGGTGCTTTCTAGTCTTTGTTTTATTTTTTCTTTTCTCCACACTTCGAATTTGATCATCGATCTTGTACGGAACTGAGGAACAGCTATTCAGCTCGCTAAGGGTCGTCTCCTTCGAAGCTCCAATCCAATTAACGCTCTTTTGATGTTGTTTTGTCGAAGGACCAATGGACAAATTCGATGTAAATATCAGGATCGAATTGTTTTCTAATGCCCCTTTGTCCAATTCTTCTCGATCGACGATAAAAAAAATGGTTGAAGTGTGGAGTAAAAATTATAGTTTTATTAACAGCTACTAATAATTACACTCTAGTTGTTGGTTAGTTAACTCTCTATGATAGACTGCGCTCAAATGAGCTCAAATCCCCAATTTATAATTTCACAAATAATGTATACCTCAGCACAGAGGTTAATGATTGTATCATACTAACTTTGAACCATGAGCTTACAATACAATTCAATCTAGGCCATTATTGCAACACATAGGAAGTTCAATTAGAAAATATATTATTTACAATTTATTAAGTTGCAGATAGGCAGGTAAATGGACTCTAATTATTAAATTATTACTCGATATGTTTCACAATGTTTCAGTTATACACGGTGAAACTATAAAAGGCTAAGAAGTTGAGAATAATTATGAGATTACAAATTAAGGGATTAATTTGTGATTGAACAAATAGTTAAACTGAATAGCATTAAACTTTTTGTCAAAGTAAGTGTTCGTTATGTCCACCATTTTCTTCAATGCATTTATCAATACGTTCCAGAAAAAATCGTCTTATATTAAATAGCACCAGTGGTTCTAAAAGAAACTGTAGAATTTATTTCTTTCCAAAGTTGGTTGGTTGGGTTTAAGGGATACTTGTAGATACGCTTTTTCATTGCGTTCTCTACACTAAGATCTTAATGAAAATGACTACCACGACCAATCCAGCAAAAAGGGGGGGCGACGGAAAACATCCATTTACCAAAAATCTGTACCCTCTAAGAAAAAATATTTCAAACAAGAAATGTGACTGAGTTAATTATGAACAAAAATGTTTATTAGCATTTTTTCTCTAAATTAGAGCGTTCTCTCGGAAACAAGGCTTGAAGGCGATACTGAATGTCAGTTACGCAGGAAAAAAATTTTAAATAAAATTTATATCAACTCGACGGTAAAAATTTTATATCTTTTGATCAGAGTGTCGTCCTATTGACAAAAGTTCAAATGGTTTTTAAAAGTAAAGAGTGCAGTTTTCGTATTTAAATTTAAATTTTGCATTTTGCCGCAAATAAAGTCGGTTTCTATAAAGTTGGTTAATAAATAAACGTATTGTTCTGAAGCTATTTTCTTGTGGCATTTTAAAGTAATTACTATTTAAATGGGAATAAGCCACAATTAAAGGTTAAAGTACGTTTATTGACGTTTCAATTTCCACTTCGGAAATCGTTCTCAAAATACAAACATTTAGTAAATTTACTAATGAGGAGCGGAACCAGTGTTGTTCAGTGAAGTTGTTACGTCCCTCCACACATATTCTTAGTTTTTTTTATTAATAATTTTTATTATTTTATTTTTATATTTAATTCTTTAATTAACGTGTGTGTATGTCTTATAATCGTGAATTAATACGGCCCTGTACACAACTCCCTATGACTTAAGTTAAGGGAAGCGAAGCTACGACACGACACGCACTTCAGTCAAAGTGACAGTTTTGTATAAATCAGCGCGCAAAACACTTCAGTATTTTTTTGTGTAAACCTGACGACGCGGCTTTAAGAAGATTCTGTCTCATCTGAGTCAACCACAGTGCACTGTGGAAGAAGAAGAAGTGTTACATCAACATCACAGGTACCGTAATTTGATTGCATACACACACAGTATTTATATTAATTGATAAATTTACATATAACTTATTTTCGCATAAAAGTAATACCAGCACCTAAATAAACATTTATGAGCGAGTGTTTCTCTTATAGAATTTACAGTCGTACATTTGGTCCTTCAGATCCACATTAAAATTAGTTTAAAGTAATTTATTCAATTAAAAACGCTATCAAATTATATATAAATTTTTAAATATTTGGGCAAAGCTTCTCAAAAGTTCGTTTAAAATCATTTAAAAATCCGTAACCAGTATAACACATCTGGCAATCACCTCCTTTAATCCCAAGTAAGGCTAGTACCTGACCTATTGTTAAATATAAGCCTTAAGCTGTCAAAAGTCTCCAAAATCACATAAAATATCTTTGAATACTAGAATTCTTTAAATACAGGGTGGTTTATAAGATTATATATTTTATTTAAATAACTTAGGAAATTTTAAAAACGCAATATTTATTGAGCCCTTTGGTTTTAAAAATATTTTATGCGTATATTTCTAGTTACAATTAAATAAATATATTTTGAATTTTGTTTAAATAATACTTGAAGTGTTTTTTTGTTTGCTCGATTATACATACTCAAATATAATAAATATTTATACTTATTGATACTTATTGAGTTTCATAAATTTAAAAGTATTACATATACGAGTACATACTGAATTTATTGAGATCATTCTTTAAAGGTTCTTTGTGTTACATAAATTTTTCTTTCTATAAATAATAATGTCTTCTAGAAATTCAAATAGAATTGTTCGTTTGCGTGCATTGAGAAACGTTGACATTTGTAAAATTAAACAAATGGAAAAGCTGGCAGATGAAGTGTTAGTTGATGCTTCATTAATTCCAGGGTTTCTCTTTGCTGCAAAAGATTACGAAGCTATCAATACTAGTTTTAATGATCAACATACTGAATTAATTAATTTAATTGCTGTTGAGGAAGACGTGGATTTAGATACGGAAGAATTAATTAGATTTGAATTTGTTAATAGCATTAATAAAATAGCTGCTCTTTATTTTAAACATCATTCATTATTGAACAATACTACTAGTGGAACTCAAAATGGGTCCGCTGATCCACATATTAGATCAAAAACTAATGTAAATCTTCCGAAACTAAATTTAAGTATATTTGCGGGCGAGATTACCGATTTTCCCACATTTATAGATTTGTATAATGCTCTTGTACATAATAATTTCGATCTTTCTAATATAGAAAAGTTTAGTTATCTTCTGCAATGACTTAAGGGAGTACCTTACAATTTAGTTAAAAGCATTAAGCTTCAAGATTCTAATTATATAATTGCTTACAACACCTTAATTGATCGCTATGAAGGTAAACGAGACTTATCTAGAGCATTATGGAAAAATATACAAAATGCCAGTGTGGTTAAAACTGATGATCCTGTCTCACTAAGGAAATTATTAGATATTTTCAATGAGAACTTAGCCTCTCTAGAAAAATTACTTTTTTCTCCCTCTCAATGGGACTTCATTCTAATGAACTTACTGATGGACAAATTGGATGTAGAAACAGTTAGAGCTTTTGAATTACACTTTGCTTCAAAAAATGTACCTTCCTATGAGGAAGTTTATAAGTTTGCATTGCAGCGTTGCACTTCATTGGAGTCGTATAAAAGACAATTCAGCAAAAATGTTAAATCTATTAATTCCGATACTTCTAATAACGTAAGGTATTCATCTCTTCAAACTTCTACATTTTTGACCAGTTCTGTCAAAAATAAGTGTCTATTTTGTGGTTTGGATCATGCTTTATTTAAATGCAATCAATTTCTTGCTGAATCACCTCAAAAACGTTTTGACTTTGCTAAACAGAATAAATGTTGTATAAACTGCTTGTCTAAAACTCATGTTACGGTCAAATGCCTTTCCTCCAAAAGATGTACACATTGTAATAAAAAACATCATACTAGTCTTCACTTTGATAATCTCAATGCGAATGATCATTCTTCTTCTTCTTCTCACAACGAGGTTGCTAGTTCATCTAACGATCCTATGCCTTCTATATCCGCCTTATCAAATACTTTGACAAATAATGTCTTGCTAGCTACAGCTACAATCTATGTTCTCGATCGTTTTGGTAAAGCCTTGGAAGTTAGAGTCTTGTTATTCAGTGCGTCTCAAAACTTCATTATTAAAGAATGTGCAGACAAATTAAGTCTCCCTAAATTCAATGCGGCTTTATCGATACAAGGTCTTGATAGAATGTGCAACCCCAGCCAAATCAGGCGTAAAATTGAACATTTCTTCGTCTTATGACATAAAATTTCATTGCGAGATAGATGCAATAATTCTTCCTTAAATCTGTCAAAACATGCCAACTGTTCCAATTTCTTTAGACAACTTGCCGTAACATCTTCAACATTTAAGGTTGGCTGATAAAATGGCAAATATTCCAGGTAAAGTTGATGTTCTATTAGGAGCAAATATTTTTCCTTACATCTTAACAGGAGGAATTATTAAAACCCGTAATGATCAGCTTTCAGCTCTTGAAACAAGTTTCGGTTATGTTTTGATGGGAAATGTTCCACCTACAAATATAACAAATATTCATTCCTTTTTTACGTCATTTTCTGCTAATGATTCTGAGCAATTAGATGCGACATTAAAATAATTCTGGGCCATTGAGGAAGTACCAGAAGTTAAATCTTATTCTCCGGAAGACTCTTTCTGTGAAAAGCTGTATACTCATACCACTTATAGAAATTCCGAGGGCAGATTTGTAGTAAAGCTGCCTTTCAAAAACGAAATACCTTCTTTTGGCGACACAAAACGTTTAGCCTTACAAAGATTTAGTTCTTTAGAGCGCAGATTTGCCAAAAATGGATCACTTAAGATTCAATATTCAAGCTTTATCAAAAGTTTCATAGATAATCATTATTTAAATCCTATTCAGCCAAGTACGGCAATAAATAATGCTTATTATCTACCACACCACTGTATTTACAAGGAGTCCAGTACTACTCCATTGCGCGTTGTGTTTGATGCTTCCGCACACGCCCCTAACTTTCCGTCTTTAAACGATACGTTATATTCAGGTCCAAAATTACAAAATGATCTTGTAAATTTATTGCTTAAATTCAGGTTTCATAAATATGTCTTTACTGCGGATATTAAATCCATGTTTACTCAGATTCTTATCGCTCCTGAGCAACAAAGATTTCAAAGAATACTTTGGCGTTTTTCGGAACAGGAATCTATTGCTGAATACGAACTTACTCGGGTTACTTTTGGTGTGTCTAGCTCACCATATCTTGCAATTCGTACTCTACAGCAGCTAGCACTCGACGAACCGGACTTACCTGTAGCCTCATCTATACTCCTAAAAGATACTTACGTAGATGATGTGGTGACAGGAAAGGATTCTTTACAAAATAGTGTTCTTGCTATAAAAGAATTAATATCTTTATTGAAACGTGGTGGGTTTGAGTTACGAAAATGGGCAAGTAATGCCCCTCAGTTATTCTCTCTCGCTAATATTCCTTTGGATCATATTCTGCAACAGTTTTTTTTCATTTGACTTAGATCAATCTTCGTTGAAGGTATTAGGACTTGGATGGAATCCATCATCTGATGATTTCTTTTACAAAATTTTACCTCTTCAAGCTTCCTGTACAAAGCGAAATCTCTTAGCCCAAATAGATCGCATATTTGATCCTTACGGTATTCTTAATCCTGTCACTTTGATAGTGAAGACTATTATTCAGCGTCTTTGGCTACTTGATTTAGATTGGGATGCAACTCCACCTTTGGAAATTACTTCAAGGTGGGAACAATTTAAAATTGAACTGCCTATACTGTCTAAGTTTACTATACCTCGTCATATTTCTTTAAATGGAATTATTTCCTGTGAGCTTCATGGCTTTTGCGACGCTTCTTTACGTGGATCTTCTGCTGTTACATACCTTCGTGTGTGTTATGATACAGGAGTCATCAAAACTTATTTTCTTTTAGCTCGAACAAATGTATCTCCTATTTTTCAGTGTTAACACCTGGTCATTTTCTTACACTAGAGCCTTTAAAGATAATTCCCGATCGGGATTACAGTGATGTTCATTTAAATAGGCTAAGTCGTTGGCAATTGCTGCAACGATTACATGCAGACTTTTGGCAAAGATGGAGCAAAGAATATTTACATACTCTTCATCAACGGTCAACTTTAATTTTCGGTCAAGATGATATTGCCGTAGCTATCGTACAAATCGCGAAAGGTGAACTTTGGTTAAGCTATGCCCTTTGCCTTATATTGACTAAAAATGCAAATATGCATTTTGGTGGGTGGGAATGTTACGTCCCTCCACACATATTCCTAGATTTTTTTATTAATAATTTTTATTATTTTATTTTTATATTTAATTCTTTAATTAACGTGTGTGTATGTCTTATAATCGTGAATTAATACGGCCCTGTACACAACTCCCTATGAGACTTAAGTTAAGAGAAGCAAAGCTACGAGACGACACGCACTTCAGTCAAAGTGACAGTTTTGTATAAATCAGCGCGCAAAACACTTCAGTATTTTTTTGTGTAAACCTGACGACGCGGCTTTAAGAAGATTCTGTCCCATCTGAGTCAACCCCAGTGCACTGTGGAAGAAGAAGAAGTGTTACATCAACATCACAGGTACCGTAATTTGATTGCATACACACACAGTATTTATATTAATTGATACATTTACATATAACTTATTTTCGCATAAAAGTAATACCAGCACCTAAATAAACATTTATGAGCGAGTGTTTCTCTCATAGAATTTACAGTCGTACAGAAGTTTTATCTGGTTTCAAAATTTGAAAACTAACTTAGACTAAAGATATGAAAAATACAAAATTATTGTTTTGGCATCCTTAAGTTGCGTATATATATATATATATATATATATATATATATATATATATATATATATATATATATATATATATATATATATATATATATATATATATATATATATATATATACGAAGTAACAAGTAACAAGTCCAGAGACCTCTCTCTGATAGTAAATTAGGTGAACCGCAAATTCAAAGCCTCTTACTAGAGACTTTTAACGACGCTAGAAGTATCTTTTTACATGCATCATGCATCTACGATTCACCTTTGAAAATTACTATCTTTTTCGGTCTTTACGTAGAGAAAGACGTTTAAATGAAAGTAAAAGATTGCATTTCATTTCAATCGGAACTCCACCATTGCTCTACACCTGTTTCGAGTTATTCAACTCATCATCAGGAGCACTTGTGGAAGATTAACTGAAATGAAATGCCCGAAACCGCGAAAACCGCGAACCACGAATTAGGCGAAAAAGATAGTAATTTTCAAAGGTGAATCGTAGATGCATGATGAAGTAAAAAGATACTTCTAGCGTCGTTAAAAGTCTCTAGTAATAGGCTTTGAATTTGCGGTTCACCTAATTTACTATCAGAGAGAGGTCTCTGGACTTCTTGTTACTTCGTATAGATGTCGCTGCTAGCGTACCTGGCTGTTATTTTGGTTATAATAACCAAATACTAGACTGCATTTCATTTCAGTTGAACTTCCACAAGTGCTCCTGATGATGAGTTGAATAACTCGAAATACGTGTAGAGCAATGCTGGAGTTCCGATTGAAATTAAATGCAATCTTTTACTTTCATATATATATATATATATATATATATATATATATATAATATATATATATTATATATATATATATATATATATATATATATATATATATATATATATATATATATATGTATTAAACTTAGAGCTAAGATTAATATTATTATAAAAATTAATATTAAACTCACCAGTCTTCCGGGTTGAACCACGTCGATATCCATTTTGCCGAGCTTTCGACATCCTCTCTGATGTCTTCTTCAGGGCTTCCGAGGTCTCAGTCTCCCGAGCCCCCAGACACTACTACACTCACTAGTCACTTCTACTTCACTCACTAGTTCACTACTACGACTGGGACCAGGGGACGGTTCATTTATACCGTCGATGGTGACGTGGCCCAGGTGGGGGTTAGGGTGGGGATTGGCGCGAGAGTTGGCGCGAACATTTCCGACTGTCGGAAATGTTCGCGCCAGAAATGTATATGTATGTATAAATATGTCTATATATGTATATATATATATATATATATATATATATATATAAATTGTGATGATGTGTTATTAGTGAATGATGTTTTAATGAGCAATGAGTGTTTTTTAATAATATATTTATAAGGTTTTTATCGCGGTTCTCAAAGAATTAGTTTGTAAGCACTTTTTTAAAATTTCTTTATTATATCTATTATGAAACACACATATATATTTAACATAGCCAATGTAAATTTAAAATAATCTATCTTTAAATTGAAATTCTTATGAAACTAATTAAATTATATAGATAATGTAAATTTTAAACAAACTATCTTTAAAATTGAAATTGTTATGACACTAACTAAATTATATTAACAAAATTTTGTACCTTTCTGTCACTGAATGCCGAAATGAAACTGTTCTCCACTATATAGATTTTAATCACCACTCAATGTCTTCGTTCTCAACCTCGGTTATCCTTGTTTTTGTGAAATTCCTTTTTGCAATTATCAGCTTCCACCAATTTAAAATATTTTTCTTCTTAATAGCATTTATATTTATTCTTCTTTTTAATATACCAATATCCAATCACCAAATATATTATATAATTTTAATTTTCAATTAATACTAATTCTTCCATTATCCAATCACCATTTATATATAACATAATTTTTAATCTTCAATAATATTCTTCTAATATACTTTCCAATACTATCAAATTTTAATACTAAATCACTGATTATTGCATACTTTATACTTTCTTCCTAATCACTAACTGTAACTAACTGTGTCTGTCTTCTTAATAACTAATTGTCTGACTGCTTAGTGACTGACTGACCCCGACTGACCCCCCTTGAATCCAAATCACCGAGTATTTATATCTTTTCATTGTTCCAGAACCATCTGGCAAGAAATCATATTCGAATTGTTCTATATATGAATGTTCTCGAAAAAGTATATCTTCGATCCACAGACATAACCATATTCGAGAAAGTTCTACCGTAAACAAAGGTTAAATTCTGTATTCTAAAGAATTCTTTACTTTTCTATCGAGAATTTTATTGACATTTAGGTTTTTCAGATCAGAATATAAACTTATATGTAATTTAAACAACCTAAATTAATAAACTACACTACTTCAAATCCGTAACTATATGTAAACTAAACATTTTAAATGACAAATAACCCCACTTTATATTCGCAACCATCAGTTGAACGTCATTTTCAGAGTATTTTTGGTTGCCTATGCACATGGCTCACTTAAATATATTTACAATATTATAATTATTAAAAAAAAACTTTTTACACTTATTATATGCTAATTTCTTAAAAATGCCCTCACATAAATATATTTTATAGTATATAACTTATTAAAATAACCAAATACTTTTTATATCTAATATTATCTAGTATATAACTTATAAATTAATTTTTTAAACACTATTTTTCTTTCTCCTATATTCATATCATTTCAATACCCCAAAATTAATTTTAAAATAAATAATTTACTTATTATTTTTTTAAATATTAATTTTCTTATCCACATACCTTAGTAAATATAATAAATTAAATAATTTAATTTCTTATTTTTTTTTTTTAATAAAATTGTTCTATGAAATACATCCCTGTTGTCTGTCTATGTCAAACTGTCATGTCAAATGGAAGTTTTTGTGTTTACATTTTACAATGAATAAAGATAATCTAAGTGTCTATATTGTGTTATGTTTATTTATAGACAAAATCTAGGAATTATTTCCGTTCAAAATAACTTTCATCAATATAAATTGGTAAGTTTTTCACTTTTTCTTATTATCTTTAGAAAGACAATTATAGAATCAATTTTGTATCTAACCCCAAACTATGATTTTTAGGGCACAAACAATTTCCATATGGACTAAACAAGTATGATGTCAAATGACCATCTATCTATGAAATTGATCTATCAGTAAGCTGTTAGTGTTGTTATTATTAGTGTTAAAAGTATAGAAACATTATTCTTTCTAAGTGAACGAATTAACACTTTGTCTCCTTTTTGTGATGTATTTTCTCACCTTGATAAAGCATCTGCCACTATGTTGGATTTTCCAGAAATGTGTTTGATTTCAAAGCAGTATTCACTCAATATTAGACTCCACCGATGTATTCTACTCTTTCCATATTTGTTATTTAATATAGATGTTAAAGCGTGATGATCTGTTTCTATAGTAAATTCATTACCCAACAAATAAAATCTTAATTTTGTGACACAGTGTATGATACTTGCTAGTTCTAATTCTGAAACTGAGTAACCCTTTTCATGTGGCTTTGTAATTCTTGAAATGAATTGTATTGGGTATTCGACCCCATCATGTATTTGTAATAATACTCCTGATAATCTCTCTATGGATGCATCTGTTCTTAATATGAATGGTTTTGTGTATTCAGGATGATATATTTTTAAATTTGACAGAAAAATGTTTTTGATTTCTTGGAATGCTAGTTCTCTTCTCTGATCCCATCTTACACCTTTCCTCAGCAGTTCAAGTAATGGAATTTCTTTTATACTAAGGTCTGGTATCATCCTTTTATAATAATTAATTATTCCAATAAATCCTCTTAAAGTTCTTTAATTGTGTGGTGTTTTATATTCCTGAATGACCTGTGTTCGTTCTGGATCCATTTCGATTCCCTTAGTGTTAAGTTTATAACCTAGATATTTTACTTCTTTTTGAAAAAATGTACATTTTTCTTGATTTATTTTTAGTCCAACTTTGTCTAATCTGTTGATTATAATTTTTAGGTGTTTTTCATGATCTTCAGCCGTTTTATAAAAAATGAATATATCATCAATGTAGTGAATAACAAAATGTTCATATTGATCCAGAATATCATGAAGACATCTACATAGAGCACTGCAAGATGATTAAAGTCCAAATGGTACTACTTTGAATTGATATACTACTCCATCTATCTGAAATCCTGTATACTGTCTACTTTTTCTTTCTAGAGGTATTAACCAGAAACTATGCTGTAAATCGATTTTAGTGAAAAATTACATTCCTGTAATTCTTTCTAGTATTCCATCTATACTCATTGGTGCTTCAAATTGCTTTTCAGTAATCTTGTTAATATTCCTTGCATCCAAACATAACCTGATTTCACCTGATCTTTTATGCACTACTACTATAGGGTTTATAAAACGTGTATCTGCCTTCTCAATGATTCCATCTTCTAACATATTATTAATCGTTCTGTTTACTTCTTCTCTGTATTTATATGGTATTGGGTATGATTTTGTTTTAAAATCTTTTCTTCTTTAACTTTTATACTATGGATATAACTTTGTGCAATTCTATTTTCTTTATTGACAAGTCCCTTGTGTTGCTGCAATATGGAAACGACTATTGATTTATATTCTTCAGGGCAATTAACATTTATCACATCTTCTTCTTTACAAATAAAATTATTCTTCATTATGTACTCATTATTCCTTGCTTCCAATTTTACGCACTCCACCTCGTAGGCATCCATCTGCTTAAAATTTCCATTCCTTAAATATTCACTACAATTATTCTTTACATTCTTTTGGGACATTTCCCTATCATCAAAATACATTTCTTCTTCATAAACATCATTATTTTCTTTTAATAATATCCTATCAACTCTTATTCCTTCTTCCACCTCATCTTTCTGCATAAATTTAATTATTTGCCCTTCCAAAGTTACCATTTTTTCTTCAAAATCTATCTTTACTTTCTTCTTTTCCAATTCATCATTTCCCATTAATATATCAACACATAAATCCTTGACAACAAATCCTTGCATATTAATTTCTTTATTAAGAATATTAATTTTAAAATTGGCTAGTTTATTAATTTCACCCAACTTCTTATTATTTGCACCAACAATTTCAATTTTTGGAATATTTATTATATCTGATAGTTTTAATGTATTAAAAATAAAATTCTCCGAGACTAAAGTACTTTCTGAACCAGTATCTGTCATAACCTTAATTATTTTATTTTTGGTCATAGCATTTATATAAATTAAATTAATAGATTCAATAATTTTATCTTCATCTAAAGAAATAAATTCAGAAGGTTTTTCATAATAGCAATGGCCTAGCTTGTAATTCAGAAAGTTTATTGAACAAAATTTTGATTGTTAGAATTGTCAGATTGTATCTGACCACTTGGATCTAATGTCCTGTGTCTTTCCCTACTATGACTTCTATTCATATTTTCTTGTCTTGTACTATTTCGTTCAATATCTTCGCAACTTCTATTTCTTCGTACACAATTTACCTGTCTGTTATAGTTAGGTCGCTCTGTATTTCTTCTATTGTTAAAATCTTGTCTATTATTATTAGTATTGTTATTAAAATGTTGTCTAATATAACTAGTATTGTTATGTAAATTTTGTCTATTTTGATTACTGTTATTATTAAAATTTTGTAAACTATCACCATATCTATTATTATTATATGATTGTCTATATTGTTGATTAACATTCTTATTATATTGAAAGTTATTATTGTTTTTTCTATTGTTGTTATTATTACTTGTCATATTACCTCTTTGTATTCTTTAAATAAAATTAATAAAACTCTCTATCGTTTGAATATTTTGTACAGTTACTGTTTGCACAACATCGGCATCAAAATGTCTAGATACATTTAAGACTGTTTCATCCTCTCTAAGTGGTGGTTCTAAATATTTTGCAACCGTTATCAGTTTCAATGCATAATCTACCATATTTGATCTTAAATTGTGATTATACTTTCCAAAATATAGAATTTCTCTAAATTTGGCTTGCTCTAATTCACCCCAATAATAATTTAAAAATTTATTTTCAAATGTTTGAAAATTATCTAAATAATTTTCAATACTAGCAAACCAAATTGCCGCATTGTCATTTAATGTCATTCTAATATAATCTTTAATATCATTAATATTATTCACTAATCTTAATTTATGTTTTAAACTATTTATGTATACTCTAGGATGCAGATTTTTTATATTACCAGAGAATTTAATCCCAGTCTCATTTGTTAAATTTAAGTAAGGTCTCCCTATGTCTCTCATTTGTGAAATATCATCTATTCTCTGTTCCATATTTCTTATTTGATTACTATTTATTTGGATATTTTGTTGTATATCGTCTAATTTTTCTTCTGTGTTTCTCCTGTCTTTGTTAATTTTTACTTCTAAGTTACATTTCTGCAACTCTTTTTTTTTTGTTCTATATCTATCTTATTATCTTGAATAATCCTCTTTACTCTCATTTTCTATCCTTTTCTTGTAGTCATTTCGTATATTTTTTATTTCATTTGCTACTTTTTTCTCTGCAATTTCAAGTTTTTTATCCATTTGTTTTTCTATTTGTTTTACAATTTTATTATTATTATCTTCTATTTTCTTTTCTAATTTTCTATAATTCTCTTCCAATTTCTGTTCCATTTTTTTCATGTCTTCTTTGACTTCTTTTGAATTCTCTTCCATTTTTTTCGTATTCTCTTCCATTTTCTGTTCCATTTTTTTCATGTCTTCTTTAATTTCTTTTGAATTCTCTTCCATTTTTTCATGTCTTCTTTGATTTGTTTTGAATTATCTTCCATTGTCTTGTTCATCTGCATCATTAATGACATCAAAACTGCCATATTGACATTTTCCTCTCTTTCTGTATTCATTTCTGCAGTATCTTGTGGAACTTGAACTACAATCTCCTCTTGTACAGATTGTATTTCTACTTCCACATCTTCTTCATTCTTTTTGCTTCTTGTACCTTTCTTTCCTTGAGACATTTTGACACTTTACTTGTTCAAATATAATTAAAAATAGAATCTATAATTTTTTGTTTAATGAAAATTAATTTAATTATATGAGAGCACTTATCTTCCCAAAATAATTCTTTTAAGTAGAGATCCACCGCGGTGGGCGCCAAATTGTGATTGATGTGTTATGACACTAACTAAATTATATTAACAAAATTTTGTACCTTTCTGTCACTGAATGCCGAAATGAAACTGTTCTCCACTATATAGATTTTAATCACCACTCAATGTCTTCGTTCTCAACCTCGGTTATCCTTGTTTTTGTGAAATTCCTTTTTGCAATTATCAGCTTCCACCAATTTAAAATATTTTTCTTCTTAATAGCATTTATATTTATTCTTCTTTTTAATATACCAATATCCAATCACCAAATATATTATATAATTTTAATTTTCAATTAATACTTTCTTCCATTATCCAATCACCATTTATATATAACATAATTTATAATCTTCAATAATATTCTTCTAATATACTTTCCAATACTATCAAATTTTAGTACTAAATCACTGATTATTGCATACTTTATACTTTCTTCCTAATCACTAACTGTAACTAACTGTGTCTGTCTTCTTAATAACTAATTGTCTGACTGCTTACTGACTGACTGACCCCGACTGACCCCCCTTGAATCCAAATCACCGAGTATTTATATCTTTTCATTGTTCCAGAACCATCTGGCAAGAAATCATATTCGAATTGTTCTATATATGAATGTTCTCGAAAAAGTATATCTTCGATCCACAGACATAACCATATTCGAGAAAGTTCTACCGTAAACAAAGGTAAAATTCTGTATTCTAGAGAATTCTTTACTTTTCTGTCGAGAATTTTATTGACATTTAGGCTTTTCAGATCAGAATATAAACTTATATGTAATTTAAACAACCTAAATTAATAAACTACACTACTTCAAATCCGTAACTATATGTAAACTAAACATTTTAAATAACAAATAACATCACTTTATATTCGCAACCATCAGTTGAATGTAATTTTTAGAGTATTTTTGGTTGCCTATGCACATGGCTCACTTAAATATATTTACAATATTATAATTATTAAAAAAAAAACTTTTTACACTTATTATATGCTAATTTCTTAAAAATGCCCTCACATAAATATATTTTATAGTATATAACATAAATTAATTTTTTAAACACTATTTTTCTTTCTCCTATATTCATATCATTTCAATATATATATATATATATATATATATATATATATATATATATATATATATATATATATATATATATATATATATATATACAGTGATGAGTGTCTTACAACCCGGCAAAATAGCGGAAAGGATAGAAGATAGATTAAGTTGTGAGATAGTACGAGATAAAGCTAGTTTTTAGACGTGGCTATTTGACTTCAGTCATAATTATACGGATGACCTCGAAAATATTTTATTTTAATAATTTCTGATGTTAGAATAAATGATTGAATAAATTAAGATATATTATAGTAAAAAACATTAATTAGTAGCGATTTTAAATTATAAATCTTTAAGTTTAATTAATAATAAAAATAACTCTAAATAACTCTAACTAAAAGTAACTGAAATATTTGACCAAACTAAAGGTAGGTATGTTACGTCCGAAAACAATTATTGTATGTGGAATTGGTGTAATAGTTAGAGAAGTGGTCTATTGACAAGAAGATTGGGGTTCAATTCACACCAAGGATAAAATTTTTGTTTTACTCAATCAAAAAATAATAGAAAATATGATACATATTAGGTAAGAAGTTTTCGAAAAACTCATTATTTACAATTTATTCTTATTCCAATGTTATAAAATAGAAATACAAAATAATTCAAATTCAATTCCAGTTTTACAGTCTTCAGTTGTGAATGCAAAATAATCCGGTGAAGACTGTTTAATGTCAAATCATATCACTAAATTCTCAGTGTTAATATCATTCCTAATCATATTCCTCTGTACAGGTAATGATTTTCAAAACAATTAACAACATTGGAATGAATGCGTGCGAACAGCTGCCTGCTTTACAGCTAACCAAATCATCAAGCCTTCAAGCCATCAAATAATAACATATCGAGAAGTGTTTTTGCACGGTAAACAGAAACTTTTTATTGAAAAAACAATTCGTGAAAATTGTTTTAACGGTCGAGGAAAAAGTGCAAATTGTTGTCTGGCATGTGAATGGATTATCAGACAACATGATTAAACAACAATTTATAAATATGTTTCCAAATAGGCCGGCTCCAGCACGATCAACAATTCAGTCTATTATACGTATTTTTTTACTTATGGATCCGTGTTCGCTCCAAGAGGAGTTCGTAGACGAAGGGAGGTAAATCCAAATTTGGAACTAAGGGACACTTTGATTTGTGCAAGTATTGAGCAAAATCCTACCCAATCAACATCTCGTCTCGGAGAACAATATGATATTTCAAGATTTAGAGTAGGTAACATTTTGAAAAGACATGGATACCGTCCCTATAAACTTCATAAATCCAACGAACAATTCCCTGGGGATCAATATAGACGTTTAGAATTTTGTCAAACTGCAATGGAAATGTCACATCAAGATGAACATTTTTTAGAGAACGTTTTGTTCACCGATGAAGGTACGTTTTCATTGTATGGCAGTCACAATTCAATGAATGCTCGGTATTGGTCTCTAGGAAATCCTCGTCAGATTTATGTCGCTCGTACCCAGCGTCCTCGAAAAGTAAATGTTTGGGGAGGCATAATAGGGAATCATGTCATTGGTCCATGTTTTATAGACGGTATGTTGACTGGAACTTTTGCAAAATCAAATTGTCCCAGCCCTTCGTAATTTACCAATCCCTTTCGATTCCATATGGTTTCAACACGATGGTTGTCCTGCACATAATTCTCGCATCGTCAGTGAATATCTCAGTGCGACTTTTCCTAATCGATTGATTAGTGCCCACGGAGATATTTTTTGGCCTGCAAGATCACCTGATCTTGCACCTTGTGATTTTTTTATGTGGAGATATATCAAGTCCAAACTATATGGAATTGAAGACGATAGGCCTAATTCTCTCCAAGAATTAAGAGAAAAGATCTCTGATATTCAATGAGAGGTATTAATCCAGAAACATTAACTAATGTTAGACGAAACTTTTATAATAGATTGGGTTATTGTTCTGCTGCTAATGGAGGCTTATTCGAACATTTTTTGTAAATACATTTCATTAGAATTAAATACGTTCATTTAGAATATTTTTATAGAATTTCTACTTATTTAAACATTTTTTGTAAGTACATTTATTTAGAACGTTCTTTTATGTTTGAAGAATTTTTACTTTATTTTCGAAAGTACGACATTGTTTTTTCAATAAGATTTTCATGTTTTACTATAAACACTTCTAATAAAGACTGAAATAAATGTTTAGTGATTTAAAGCAAAACGAAATAACATCTGCATAATTTCAAATTTTAAGTTCTAAAAAAGTAAAACCTTCATGTGGGATTCGAATCCTAAGCGCCTGCATGAGAACATCGTGCCTTGAACTCTGATCCATCAGACTTTTATAATTCTTTAGTGATAGTTTGGGTTATTGTTCTGCTGCTAATGAAGGCTTATTTGAACATATTGTAAATACGTTTATTTACAATATTTTTTTTATTTTTGTAGAATTTTTACTTATTTAAACATTCTTTAAACGTTCTTTTAATTTTGAAGAATTTTTACTTTATTTTCGAAAGTACGACGATACTGTTTTTTTAATAAGATATTTATGTTTAACTTTAAATACTTCTAATACTAGTAACGACTGACATAAATGTTTAGTGATTCAAAGCAAAACGATCTCTGCATAATTTCAAATTATTAAAAAAAAAGAAAACCACATGTGGGTTTTGAACTCTAATCGTCTGCGACGTCTGTGTCGCAGTGTCGAATTCTTACCACTAATCCACGAAGGATTGATAATTATTTCGTGACAAGGGTGTATGAAACTCTTCAAATCATAGTAAAAATTATTCTTGGTTAATAATTTAAAACTTTATATTAAATAATCACTATTAATTAAATTATTTTATTCACATTTTTGCTTTATTGTGGTCAATCAGTTTTTACTTTATGCGAAATTAAAAATGGAAATACGTCACACATACGACGTTACACATAATAATTATGACCGAGGTGATTTAGCTCGAAGCTAACGTCTAAAGGTGTGAGACTATCGATAGTGGTAATGTAATGTAATGTAAATTATAGGTTTCTATAGATTATTTCCCACCTCTACGAGTTTCATCTCTTTTTATTTCACAAGGTGTTTTCTATCTCTTACATTAAAATGCTGGGTGGTAAGACACTCATCACTGTATATATATATATATATATATATATATATATATATATATATATATATATATATATGTAGGTCTTATTAAGTTCTTTTATTATTTGAAGAGGAACTAACGTTAGAGTAAAAGTCCGCGATTTATGCGAGAAGTCTTTATTACATAAAATAAACTGTAATGATGTTATTTACATGTACACAAAATTACGGATAATTGTCTGCGAATTAAAATATCGAACACCCCCGTCGTTAATTGGTTTCGTCTTTCGTCTTTTTCGGCGTGCACGATAATTTAAGTCGGGCGACAAAAATCGAATCCCGTTTAGCTCAGGAGGAATGTGTTATCTCGTCTACATATCTCCTGTCCCCTTCGCCCCTGAATCGCGTCTCTCTTATAGCGACTTAAGCTTATTGTTTAAGTGGTTTCTTGCAGTGGCGTAACTAATGAATAAAACTATGCTAAATACTTATACTAAGAAATATTCCTATATTCGGCCATTCTGTTGGGAATCTGACTCGGATTCTGACTGGTTCTCTACCCATGCCTTCATATATTCAGCGCACGTTGATGTGCTCAGGGGGCCTTCATAATATCCTGACTTTTTCACAGCATATCTATCATTGGGCTTAACATCTACTACCACATATGGTCCGAGATATTTCTTCCTCAGCTTGAGTCCACCACCAAACTGCGTTCTCTTAATTGCCACTAGGTCCCCTTTTCTATACATTCTCGGCTTCTTCCTTCGTAAGTCATACCTGCGCTTATTGTCCTCCTGGACTTTGATTAACTGACGTCTACTCTCGTTTCTTAACATGTCTCTACCTTCATCATATTGTTTGATCATTTCCTGCTCTATTATTTCTTTCATCCTTAGATCCTCTTTATTCTTCATCTTTGTCCCAAAAAGTACTTCGAATGGCGTAGCATCAATGCTTCTTTGATAAGTGGAATTAAAAAACTGTTGCAACTTATGAATATGCTTATACCACTTCGTCGGTTCCTCTATAATCAATTTGGTTAATACTGGGATTAACGTTCTATTGAGACGTTCTACTTGCCCATTGCCCCTTGGCACACCTGTCGTAATCTTAATATGCTTAATTTCTTCACTTTGACAATACTCTTCGAACTCGTTCGCTGTAAATGCGATACCTTTATTGGATATTATTCGGAGGGGATTACCGAAATCCTTCTGTTGCCTCTTCATACATTCTATGACTTCTTTTGCCGTCGTTGATTTTGTAGGATAAAACCATGCGAATTTAGAAAAATCGTCGATGATCACCAAAATGTGATTATAGTTCTTGTTGGTCGTAGCCAACGGTCCTAAATAATCAACATGAAATGTTTGTAAAGGTCCATCGATTTTTACTATCGGATGTAACCAACCCTCTTTTTTGCCTTCTTTTCTTCTTCCAAGTATACACTTAATACAATTTCTTACACAATGCTCGACTTTTTCTTTGATGTTAGGAATATAACATTATCTTTGAATTAACTCATGTGTTTTTGTTACAGCAAAATGTCCTACGTCGTGTAACAGTTTAATTATTTCTGTTTGCATTCGTTTCGGAATGACTAACAATTCCTTACCTTCGTCATATTTAAATAGAATATCGTTTCTAATCAGAAAGTCCTCGTAAACTTCCGTAGCAAGTATTTTCTGTATTGCTTGAATGTGATTATCAGCTTCTTGAGCATGCATTATTCTTTCTATAAAACCTGGTTCTTGTACTACTGATGTCTCATTTATTATCATAACTATAGGCTCGACTAGTATCGACTGAGAGCGTCTACATGAGCCATCCTTGTTCCCTTTCTGTGTTCCAGTTCGTATTGATAATCTTCCATTAACAGAGCCCACCTCGCAAACTCTGGTAGTTAAATCTTTTTTATTCATGGTCTTAGTAAATGCGGAACAATCCGTTACTATTTTAAATTTGATTCCGAGTAGATAGATACGAAATACTTTTCCGCGGCTGGACTTGTTTTCTTGCTCATATAATAAACTGGGTGAAACTTATTATCTTCTCTTGATCTCTGTAGAAGACAAGCTCCATATCCATGACTGCTAGCGTCTGTGTGTAACTCGGTTTCTCTATCTGGGTGATGAATTTCTAACACCAGCTGACTAGTTAACAGCTCTTTAAGTTTTGAAAATGCACTCCTTTCTTTTGATCCAAACTCAAAGGTTTGATTTTTTCTGAGTAGATCACTTAATGCTTTAGCTATCGTAGCATATGACGGTACAAATTTACGAAAGTATCCAGTCAGGTCTAAAAATGACTGAATCTGCTTAAAATTCTTTGGTTCCTTGAATTTCTTTATGGCCATTGATTTTTCATCTGACGGTTGAATTCTGCCGTCCTCAATAATATATCCTAAAAACGTTACTCTTTTCTGTAAAAATTGGCACTTTTTCTTCTTTATTTTTAAGCCGTAGTCCCTAGCTACTTCGAGTACTTGCTTTAAACGTACAACTCCTTCTTCTTCGGATTTACTTAAAACTATTATGTCATCCATATAGTAAATTGCTATGTTCTTGGATGTCAGCTCTCTAAATATGTGGCTAATAAATCTTTAAAATACTGCAGGACTATTACACAATCCGAACGGACACCTTAAAAATTCGTATTGTCCGTCTGGGGTGACGAATCCCGTGTATTTAATGCTATCTTCCTCTATTGGTACATGGAAGAATCCATTCTTGAGGTCTATTGTGCTAAAATATTCTGCACCTTGTAACCGATCCAATACGTCTTCTATTAAAGGTAATGGAAACCTATCTTTTATTATATTCCGGTTAAGTTTTCGGTAATCACCGCAAACTCTGATCTGTCCGTCTTTCTTTTTGACGAGTACAATTGGACTTGCAAAATCGGATGTACTAGGTCGAATTAGTTTTTTCTCTATCCATTCCTCAATTTGCTTACCTACTTCTTGCTTTTCTGGTATTGATAGCCTTCTTGGGTTTTGGTGTATCGGTTCTTCGCTACTTAGAATTATTTTCATTTTTATATCTGTAGTCTTGGTCTGTCGCGGTTCATAATTTTCCAATAATTCTTTTATCTCCATCTTAGTATTTGGGTCTTTTATATGTTCCAGTTGTAGATTATCATCGTGTGTTGCCTCGTCAACTGCAATCCTTATTATCATATTATCTACTTCTTTTTTGCATACAATAATTCCATCTTCGGTTATGGCAACCTTTGCTTGTTTTAGTATATTGTTTCCAAGAATAACTTCGACGTCTAGTGCTCCTTTTGGGATTACATGAAATAAAATATGGAAATCTTCGCCTTGAATTTCCACTATTATGTTAAAAGAACCTAAAGTTTTAACCTTAATACCTCGTAATCCATTTATCTCTACTATATTCTTCTTAAGAATGACGTCATCAAAGTGCTTTTCAAAAATATCTTGTCTCATTGCACTTATGTCACTTCCTGTATCAAACAATGCACGTAACGATATTTTTCCAAATTTTAAGGTCACTGAGTTTTTGTATACTACGTCAATGACATTTAGCTGACCAGAAGTCGAAGGTCTATCTTCTTTAGCATTGCATCGAGAAGAAACGTGTCCAAATTGGTTGCATTTGAAGCATTTCGTTCCCTTGGCTTTATCAGGACAATCTCTCGATCTGTGCCCTCGATTTCCACAATTTGGTCTTCTTTCTTAATTCTGTTTTCCGACATTCTTCTGTCATCTCCTCTAGCTTCGTTGTTTCTATAATCTCATCGTATTTCATTGTTTCTGCCATCTCGTCGTACTTCATTGTTTGTCCACTTCTTTCTATACGTTTCAGTTGTAGAGGATTTGGGTGCCGTCTGTTTTTTAATGAGTTCATACAATTTAATTTTTTCCTTGAAGTCTCTGAAGTTGTTTGCGCCATAAAGTACAACTTTGTTAACAGGGTCGTCTTGAATGCCTTCTATTGTATATTGTATTATGACCTCGTCTTCTATGTTACCTCTGCTACCAATTTCCCTCATCGTCAGTACATACTCCTGTACACTTTCATCATGTTTCTTCTTTCTACGCATCAGCATTTTATGTATTTCAGCACTACTTATTTTATTTTCGAATTCCGAAATAAGCATTTTGTTCAATAGTTTCCAGCTATGAATTCCTATTTCTGACTGAATATACAGTTTCGCAATTCCTTTTAGGGATCGTTTTGCAAAAATTAGCATTTGCAAATCATTCCATCCCATTAATTCAGAAATTTCTTCGAAGTCAGTAATCTATTTGCTCACCGAATAATCGTCTTTTCCGTCGAAGGGTCTTATGCTGTCTTCTACGCCTTTAAAAGTCAAAGCAAAAGAATCATTTACTTTACCGGCCGTCATTCTACCTGATTTTGTTTTTTTCTTCGTCTTTAAAGCCATCGTCCGCCTACTTTCAATTTCGTCCTCGTATTCATTATCGTCTTCATCGTCGAAACCGTCTTTATCGTCATAAACGTCTTTATCTTCGTCATAAGCTTCTTTATCGTTGTCGCGTCTTTGTCGTCATCGTCATCTTCGTCATTCTTGTCATCTACATTTAATTCATTCAAAAACGAACAAATACGTTCAATTACGTCGTCATTTGCAACTAAGTCTGGCATATCTAATTTCTGTTTTATGTCGTTTTTCTTATCAGTATATTCGCTGGCATTTTTATCCTACGCAAAGCCTGAAAAATTTCCTTCTTGTTTGTCGCGGCACCCCTTCATCACCATATGCTATAATATGCAACGCCTTAACAGCTTTATATGCCGAATTTTTAATATTATAACTAATTTTTTGAAAATCATTCAAATTTGAAAATTATTTAAAAAAAAAAATAAAAAATTTAAAAATTTATAGATTATTTTTCTGAGTGTAGTCTAAATTAGTATTACTGTGAACGGGGTTGTGGTCGCTTTTAATTCGCAAATCTTATCTCTTTATATTACAATAATATAATAAGTACAATAATATCTCAGAATAAAGCAAAATACCCTACTAAAAGATTTTGATTTTAACATTCAATTTAAAATATTATTATAGTCAAGTTCCAACTATCATTATCAAAATCAAAAGTCCCCACATCAACAGAGTAAAGTTAAATCAACAAATAATTACAAATACTTTTGTTTGTTTAAAAGTTCTTTCCTAATGTTCACAGTTCATGATAAAAAAATAATCTTCGCACGATCTATTAAAGGAACAAAGTCACCTGATCATTTGTCATCATCCAGTGGGTCCAAACATCCATAAACCATAAATTAATTTTATCGTCGTCTGCAAACAGCCACTTGTCGTCTGCTTCGTCGTCAATCGTCTCGTCACTTCAGCCTCTTATTTACACTTGGCATATTATGTTACAAAAGTCACTTCGTCGTTGATTCGATTTTGTTTGGCCACAAACTGCACTATCTTTTATAATCTTGCTTCCATAATTAGCGGAACAAATAAACGTTACTGTCTCTTTCGAAATAATCTCGGTTGAGCCCCCAAAATGTAGGTCTTATTAAGTTCTTTTATTATTTGAAGAGGAACTAACGTTAGAGTAAAAGTCCGCGATTTATGCGAGAAGTCTTTATTACATAAAATAAACTGTAATGATGTTATTTACATGTACACAAAATTACGGATAATTGTCTGCGAATTAAAATATCGAACACCCCCGTCGTTAATTGGTTTCGTCTTTCGTCTTTTTCGGCGTGCACGATAATTTAAGTCGGGCGACAAAAATCGAATCCCGTTTAGCTCAGGAGGAATGTGTTATCTCGTCTACATATCTCCTGTCCCTTTCGCCCCTGAATCGCGTCTCTCATAGCGACTTAAGCGTATTGTTTAAGTGGTTTCTTGCAGTGGCGTAACTAATGAATAAAACTATGCTAAATACTTATACTAAGAAATATTCCTACATATATATATATATATATATATATATATATATATATATATATATATATATATATACATATATATATATATGCTTTTATATGCTTATGCTTTTACGTGCTGATACATTATGCTTTTACCATCAATTTAGCATCGTCTTGCAAAGTAGCATCTGTATATCGACGCTACTTTACAAGACCTTAATAACTTTTTTCCTGTACCTGTTACAAGAATTTTAACCACCTCATTGATTAGAATTTTGATACCGTGTTGGTATTTTAAAATATCCGCTTTCTCTCTTTATCCCTTACTGAGTTATATAAGTTTATTCCAGAAAATGTTTGAGTCTAAAATGATGGTACAGTGAAAATATTATATATATTTAGTTCAGGGTTTTACCGTTTACTCGCTACCATTATATACATGAAAATGTATATCCCACTTTCATTATCAATCATTTTAGCATCAGAAATTTGACATCGCTGTTGAATATAATATTGCCCACAACGAAATAGTAAATTTAAGAATATATATATATATATATATATATATATATATATATATATATATATATATATATATATAATATATATATATATATATATATATATATATAATATATATATATGTATAAAATATATATATATATATATATATATATATATATATATATATATATATATATATATATATATATATATATATATATATATATATTTTCATCCACAAATCATTCTGGCATCATGTTTAGTTAAAAGTAACGGGTTATAATATATTGCAACTACCTATTGTATCTTCGCTCCAATTGGTCCAGTCGCGACGTACAGCCCCTCAAATGATAGGATTTAACCAATAAAATACAATAAGACAGAAAAATCAAATATAGCAGCATGTCAAAAAGGCCTTAATTATATATCTTCGTTTCTATAAGTCCAATCGTGACGTACAGTATCTCAAATGACAGGATTTAACCAATTGAAAACAATGAAATAAAAAAATTAAATACAGCAACATGTCAAAAGGGCCGTAGTCACGTATCTTCGGTTCTATTAGTCCAATCGTGACGTATAGTACCTCTAATGATAGGATTTAACATAAAGAATACAATGGGATAGAAATATCAAATGCAGAACAATGTCAAAAGGGCCTTAGTTGTGTATCTTTAGTTCTATTAGTCCAATCATGACGTGCAGTACCTCAAATGAAAGGATTTAACAAATAAAATACAATGAGGTATACAAATTAAATGGAGTAGCATGTCAAAATGGCCTTAGTTATGTATCTTCGGTCCTATTAGTCCAATCGTGACGTACGATATCTCAAATGATAGCACTTAACCAATAGAATACAATGACATAGAAATCAAATACAGCATCACGTCAAAAGGGCCTTAGTTACGTATCTTCGTTTTCAATGGCCCAATCGTAACGTACAGTACCGCAAATGACAGGATTTAACCAATCGAATACAATAAGATAGAAATATAAAATATATCAGCTTGTCAAAAGGGCCTTAGTTATGTATGTACCTCAAATGATAGAATTTAACTAATAGAATACAATGAGATAAAAAAAATTAAATAAAGTAGCCTGGTAAAAGGCTTTTGACAAAGTCCGACATAACAAAATGCTAGAAATATTGGAAACAGCGGGATTGGACGATAAAGATCTACGAATAATTACAAGGCATCAAGTGGCAAGAATAAAGGTTGAACAAGAACTGTCGGATGAAATAAATATAAAAAGAAGAGTGAGACAAGGCTGTATATTGTCGCCTTTAGTTTTTAACTTATATTCGGAGGAAATATTTAAGGGAGCCTTAATGGAGACAACCGAAGGTATTATTGTGAATGGAGTAACCGTCAACAATATTAGATATGCCGACGATACCTTAGTGCTTGCTAATTGCGGAGAAGACCTTCAAAATCTAATGAACAAAATAAAACAGACTTGTGATCAGTATGGATTAAAACTCAACGTTAAAAAAACTAAATATATGATAGTTAGCAAACATAATTATATACAGGATGACGGTATAAAAGTCGGAGATGCCACACTGGACAGAGTAGAGAAACTCGTGTATCTCGGCAGTAATATCAATGAGAGCTGGGATCCAAACGCAGAAATTAAAAGCCGAATAGATCAAACCCGAGCTTTCTTTGTAAAAATGAGAAACGTACTTTGCAGTCACGATCTTAGCATTGACCTTAGAGTTCGAGTGACATCTTGCTACATATTTCCTGAGGCTGAGGCTATCCTTAGACGCTTGACAGCCTTTGAGATGTGGGTATACAGACGACTACTGAAAATAAGCTGGGTCGACAGAGTTAAAAAAGGAGGAGGTCCTTAGACGGCTGAACCAAACAACACAACTGGTCAACATAATAAAGAAACGCAAGCTGGAATACTTCGGTCATATTATGAGACACCCTGAAAAATATGATCTTTTACATCTGATCATTCAGGGAAAGATCCAAGGTAATCGTGGTCCTGGTAGAAGAAGAACATCATGGCTGAAAAATCTAAGGCAATGGTATGGAAAATCAACTACATCGTTATTTAGAGCTGCTGTCAATAAAGTCACGATAGCGAATATGGTAGCCAACATGATATCCAACGATCGATAACGGTCGTGGAACTAGAAGACGAAGAAGCCTGGCAAAAGGGCTTTAGTTATGTATCTTCGATCCTATTAGTCCAATCGTGACGTACAGTACCTCAAATGGTACCATTTAACCAATAGAATACTACTACTACTACTAAGGATTTCCACAGTTTTCACTGTCTTCCTTCACTCAACCGTTTTCTCCAATTTTCCCTGTCATTCCAGTCTCCATCTCGCAGGGTTCTTTTCTCCATAGCCTCGTCAATTTCATCTCTGAATGACCTTCGGGGCCTTCCTCTCTTTCTTCTTCCAATCGGGCTCCATTCTGTGATTTTGTTTATCCAGCGTCCTCTGTCCGCTCTTCTGACGTGGCCGTACCAGGATAGTCTCTTCTCCTCTATATAGTCGATTATGTCTGATTGCACTCCCATTCTCCGCTTAATCTCTGCGTTTTCAATTCTGTCTCTTTTTGTAAGTCTACAGTTTCTCCTCAGGAACTCCATTTCTACTGCTCTTATTCTACCTCTATTTCTCTTGTTTATTGTCCAGTTTTCGGACCCATATGTCAGGATACTTCTTGTCAGGGTATTATATATTCTCTTTTTTGTCTTTATCGTAATGTTCTTATCCCACAACACTGAGTTTAGTTGTCTTATACAGTTTCTTGTTTGTCTCAGTCTGTTGTTTATATCTTCTTCTGTTGTTCCCTGGTTCGATATTATGGTTCCTAAATAGTTGAATTTATCTGTTCCATTTATTTGTCTTCCCTCGTCTATCTCTAGGTTTCTCATATCCTTGTTTTCTGTTGTTAGGTATTCGGTTTTCTCTAAGTTTATTTCGATTCCGTTGTTTTTATATTCTTCTTCCAGTTTTCTGAGCATAAAGCTGAGATCTTCTTCATCTTGTGCGATGACTACTTGATCGTCGGCAAAACTTAAGGTGTATAGGTATTCGTCTCTTACTGGTATGCCCATTCCTTCGCACTTTCTCCTCCATGGATTGAGTGTCTTTTCCAAGAATATTTTAAACAGAGTAGGGGACGTAGCACAGCCTTGTAGAAGTCCTTTTGTCGTCTTAAATGGATTGTAGGCTTTATTTCCACATTTAATAGCTACTTTGTTTTCTTTGTATAGTGCTTTAACTGCTTTTATTAGTGTTTGTCGGATTCCGAGATCATTCATTGCTTCCCATAATTTGACTCTAGGTATTGAGTCATATGCTTTCTTTAGATCAACAAAGGCCAGATGGACCGGTCTACCTTTTGCCATTTTCTTCTCTATCAGTTGTTCTAATGTGTACGTATGATCTAGGCATGATTTTCCTACTGTGAACCCTGCTTGGTCTTCTCCAATTTTTCCTATTATTTCAGTTTCTAGTTTTTCTTTAATAATTTTCCCGTAAAGTCTACCTACCGACGATATTATACTAATTCCTCTATAGTTTTCACATTTTTTCCTGTTTCCTTAGAAATTGCCAATAGAATACTACGACGTAAAAATCAAATACATCAACACGTCAAAAGGACCTTAGGTATATATCTTTGCTCCTATATATGTTATGTCAAAAGAGCCTTAGTTGCGTATCTCCGGTCCTATAGGTCTAATCATGACATATGGAGCCTAAAATGATAGGATTTAACGGAGATAATACGATGGTGGAGAGAAATTAAACATGGCGGCATCTAATAACACCTTAAACTGGCAGCAATAAAACGAATTACCGCACAGAGATGTGTGGCATATTACGTGACAGGATTTAGCGAATACCATACGATTACGTCATACATCTCTTTGCATACGTCCACTTTTAGTTAACTACTTAGTATGTATTCAGTACTTTGCTTTACGGTGTTGAGGCATGGACTCTTAAACAGAAGAATGTTAAAAATCTTGAAAGCTTTGAGATGTGGTGCTACCGCCGTATACTAAAAATAAGTTGGGTGGATATAATTACAAATGAAGAGGTAATACGTAGAACAAATAACGATCCAGAAGTTATACTGAATATAAAAAAGAGAAAACTTGAATACTTTGGCCACCTTATGAGAGGACAAAAGTACACATTCCTACAAAATATAATGCAAGGAAAAATCCAAGGACGCAAAAATCCAGGCCGTAGAAGAATGTCCTGGATGAGAAATTTAAGAGAGTGGTTTGGCTGTACCACTAACGAATTACTCAAAACAGCAGTAAATAAAATTAGAATCGCCCTAATGATATCCAATCTCCGATAGGAGAGGCACTCAAAGAAGAAGATATGATAAACTCGAAAAAGCTCCAACGTTCACTGTTAGACATTATGCCTCCCGTTCACTGCACACATTTACTGCTCCTTGACGCTGTGATGAGAATTAGATAGGATTTAACAAATAGAATGACAGATAACTAAACAAGACAGTGTGTCAAATGTGGAATGCGTCGTAGAACGTGAAATATTAGCGTAAAATTATATGATGGCCATAGACGGTTCTTTAATATCCAGCAAACGACTCGCTTTGTAAAGTTACATAGGCGGGATCTGTGCGAGAAAAAGTCGATCATTCGTTTTATAACCCAAAGGGGACCATAAAATATTCAACGTTAAAATGTGACATAATGTAACGGTATGACAAATCTTTTTTCTCCCGCACGGGTGCATACCTGTGTACCTATACAAGGGGAGTCATGCATAACCTTTAAGTTGATCGTAATACATAACTGCAACAACAAGTATGTTGACGACTTGGGTTAGTATATACAGTGCATTCCGTACGTTTTTTAAACATGATTAGGAAATTGTTGAGTGGAGGCTATTAAAGAAGTTCTTAAAATTTTTGCGGGTCACCGCCTTTTCTGTAAATGGAGTGAATATTGTTATCCATTTAATTTTTTTTCTCAGTTGAATAATTCCTGCTGGTATTTGGTCTAAGCTTACTTCTTTTCCCCATTCAAGCTGTTTCATAGCTAATTCTACTTCCTGTTTATAGTGCCCTGTTTACCTGTTTTTGTAATTTCGGACTATATCATCTCTTATAACATAAAACAGTTGTTTCAGATATCTTTATCGCGTTTCCTTTTTTTATGGATGAATATTCTGCCGTTTTCATCTTCTACTATTTTATATGGAGCTACACGATTAACAATTCCAAATCAAGAAAACACAAATAACACTTCGAATTATATTATACAGCTAATAGTCGAAAAATGAAGAACAAGAGGTAGATGGCCAAGAAGCCGAGATCTTAATGACGAACACAAATATAATCGACTAATCAGACAATTAAGATCAGCGCTACTTGATGCACGCAATGCCACATTTGAACACTACATTAGTACATTGTCTAAAGAAGATCATTCAGTATGGATAGCAAAAAAACACTTAAAGAGACCTGAACAACACAACCCACCAATTAAGAAAGATGACGTTAGTTGAGGAAGATCAGACCAGGAAAAAATGTCAACATTTTCAGAATACCAGATAATAATAATCAAGCAATAGAACACTGAAAACTTTTGTTTTTAACTGTACGCCCGTGAATTACTTACCATTTTTTAAATAACACTTAATATTGCCCTTTTTTATTGTATTATTTCATCTTTCAAGATAATTCTTATAGGGATATATTTATTTATAACATACGGTCTTATTACGGCTTTAAGATTATACGACCTAAATGTATCTTGTACCGCACTGCTAATTGAGAATTATGTTTGTAATGCGATAAGAGGTCCGGATATACGAGACACCAGTGACACCAGTCACTGACCAGTGACTAATAAAAATTTGACAGGAATTGCATTTCTATAAAAAAATAGATTAATTTGTTTTGTGTATTAATTTAGTTTAGGTCGAACAAGAGTTGTACTAAAAAATTTTTCTAAATATAGATTGTAAACCATATTTTCAATGCTTTGTGAAAGTGAACCAGTTTATAATATTCCGGACGACGTAAAAACACCTTATTTTAGAATATTGGTCGATGAATTGAAATCATTGTTCAAGAAACGAATTATTCATGTGCAGATGTTTTACTATAAAAACATGTAAAACCAAATTCTCGATTAAAAAAGTTGCAACCAGTTACTCACGATGAAACTTAACCCCATTATTGATTTTACAAGTAATAAAATGGCGCGACAAAAGACCTGTTTTAATCCTTACAACATTTAAACATAATAGTTGTATCTTGGTTTAATCAAATGAAAAGAAAAATTATAACCAAGTACTAAAACTACAAACTATTCTCGATTATAACTTGGCGAAAAAGAGTGTTGATTTGAGTGATCAAGTGGCTTCTTACCAAAGCCCAATACGCAAAATTTGGAAGTGGTACCGGAAAGTGGCAGTGGAATTAATATTTAATATCGCAGTAGTCAATGCTTAGTTGCTAAATAATAGAAAACGTAAAAAAAGCGACAACCTATCCTTGAGTTCAGACTGGAGTTCGCGAAGGCATTTGCAAATAAAGAAATGTTGTAACCCTCACGACCAGTTACACCCAAAAATACCATCTCAGACAAAGCGATGTAGATAATATAAAGAGAAGAAAGTTTACAAGATGTTACAAAATTTTAAGAAGAAGCATGACTAGTAGAAAGGCCGATAGAAAAGTTAAAACATACTCTGAAGAATGAGATGGCAAAACTGCAATATGTCTAGTGTGCTTCAATGAAGCACATTAAAAAACAATTTTACTTATACAGGTACTATTATTGAGTAAAAACGTATTGTGCCTCAAGTGGCTTATAGTATTGGAAATCGTAAGTTGATAGTTTCTAGTAGAACGTTTTTATTGTTAATTACCTCCGTAAAAGTGAGTTATAGTATTTATAAAAAAATGGATTTAAATAATATGCCTTCGACATCTAAAAAAGCTAGATGTGAACATAAACATAAATTGACCACTGCTGAATTACAATCATTGTCACAAGCATCTGGCGAGGACGATGTAGATTAAATGAATGGTGGAAGTGACACTGATTGACTCTGACGAAATATTTGCACAAAGTCATTCAGAAAAATCGAGGATTGCGTTTTGGAAAGAGACAACACAAACAGAATTTAAGACTTTTCTCTGGCTTATGTTCCATATGGGGACAATTAAGATGAACCGTCTGAATGACTACTGGAAAAGTATGGGTAACTTCTATAATAGTATTGACTTGACTAGACAATTGCTCATAGCCCATATTAAGAAATAACCGAATAGACAATCCTCACTTGTGAAAAAAACTAAAAAAACGTGAAGTGGTCAGTATTTACAGTCCTGAAGGAATATGTGTGACCAAGTACAGAGATAAAAGAGACATTATACATGACATATTCAGAATTTGGTTGTCAGTTGGTTAGAACTAGGTCAAGAAGAGGATTGGTATCTGAGAAACCTAAGTTAATTGCTCAATATAATAAATATAAATGTGGTATAGACTTAAGTGAACAAATTAGTTAATGTTAATTTAGTTGATTAGTTAATGAAAAGTTAAAAGTGCATATTTTTTAGCTCATCTTGCTGAATGCATATTTCCTATATAACAGTAAATATCAAAAGAAGATGTCCCTTTGCGATTTTCAATGTTTCGCCATTGAGAGTCTTTAAGGACCAAATCCCAAGTATCTACCTATTAAAAAACCGGTAGTTAACCATTTACCTCAAATTTTTTCAAAAACTGTTTTACAAAAAACTAGTTGCTGCAAATTATTTTCAGTTATTCATTTGTAGCAGTCACAACTGCTAACATATAATTAATTAATATAATTTATTATTAAAATCTTAAAACCCCTCAGAATCCCGTTTATGAAACGTTTATGGGCAATAGACGAGAACGATGCCCAAGTGTAACAACTACAGGTCAAGAGGCGCTCAGCTAAGGTCAGTTTTGGCCAACAACTCACACTGAGAGGTTTATTTCTCCAAGCCTTTACCGGCACTTTTCGTCTTAAAATCGGGTAGAAAATCTGGGATTGGATTTAATATTTTCCCCGAACATCAAGGGAGAAATTGGAACAAATGATAAAGAATCTTGATTGAAAAAAACCGGCTTCCAAATTTTCAGAAATGAATATTTAAAACCCGGTTTCCAAATCTACCGAAATAATTATTTAAAACCCAGATTTCACCCGATTAGGATAACGTTTAATATTAGAATTAGTTTAACCGAACACCTACTTCAACCCATTGGTAACCAGGAACCGATTGTCTCCAGAACCACAGCGTTCTTCTTCATTCGTTTTTTTCGGAGCCTCAAGGATCGTCAGAGTCTTAAGGGGACTTATCCAGGACCGCTGTAGTGTTGTGACAGACATTAACAACTAGTTTCTCAGGGTTAAGGTTTTTTCTTGTCATTTACAACTTTGTATATGCATATACCAAGGTTAGTACTTATTACAGTTTTTGTAACATCTATAAAAAGTTAGGTAAATAGTTATTAATTAATTAAATTAGATTCATTGTTAGGGAAGGGGTTCATGATTTTTGTATAGCGGTTTTTAAAAGGGAAGGGAAGAAATTTATGTATCAGGGTTTTTAAAAATTATATATATATATCTTTCCGAGTCTGTTGGCCATACTCATCACACTTGATCACTTTAGATATCTCCCAGCATCTATGTGTAAGCATAACACTTACACATAGATCTGGTGTTTAGCTGCTTCGACACATATTAGTCGTATATTTGTTAGGTAAGGTAGTTTCTTTTGTATAACCGTCACGGTTTTTTTTTAGTATTTATATTCCCTACCTTACATATCTAGGATTTAACTTTCGTAACTTAGTGTTAAGATCTCGCTTCTCCCATGGACTTAGATTATAGATTTACTAATACACCTTTTCGTTTGGCCCAGTAGTGGGGATATTTAATTTTGTCGTGGCTTTTTGGTCCTCGCATACCGTAG